>NC_070599.1:450000-460000 GCF_027409825.1 Scomber japonicus
GCAACAGCGCCCTCCTTTGGTGACAGCTGAGAGGGAAAAAAAGCTTACAGCACCTGGTATTCCCAGGCGGTCTCCCATCCAAGTACTAACCAGGCCCGACCCTGCTTAGCTTCCGAGATCAGACGAGATCGGGCGTGTTCAGGGTGGTATGGCCGTAAGCGACGAAACAGGCCGCAGAAAGCCCATTTAAACATGCTGTGACACCACTGACAGTTGCTCACACCAGCTGAGTGGCGGATAATGGTGTCTCAGCCATCAAACACATGCTATCCTTTAACAGTACTTTGATAGGAATAGTTGTTTTTTTTCTGCGGAGAAACACACAGCTGGAAGGACTGCAACCTTGTTTCTCAGGCCATTTGTGTACATGCGGGATGATTGCAGGCTTTTTACAGGCTGTAACAGTGAGAACTGGAACCCTAAAAACTACTTGGAAAGTGAGGCGTCTCAGTGCCACCTCTCTGGCGTGCATTCAGACACAGCTGGAATGATTGCAGCTTTTGTTCCTCAAAGCCCTGTGTGCGGTGATGGAGCAACAGCGCCCTCCTTTGGTGACAGCTGAGAGGGAAAAAAAGCTTACAGCACCTGGTATTCCCAGGCGGTCTCCCATCCAAGTACTAACCAGGCCCGACCCTGCTTAGCTTCCGAGATCAGACGAGATCGGGCGTGTTCAGGGTGGTATGGCCGTAAGCGACGAAACAGGCCGCAGAAAGCCCATTTAAACATGCTGTGACACCACTGACAGTTGCTCACACCAGCTGAGTGGCGGATAATGGTGTCTCAGCCATCAAACACATGCTATCCTTTAACAGTACTTTGATAGGAATAGTTTTTTTTTTTCTGCGGAGAAACACACAGCTGGAAGGACTGCAACCTTGTTTCTCAGGCCATTTGTGTACATGCGGGATGATTGCAGGCGTTTTACAGGCTGTAACAGTGAGAACTGGAACCCTAAAAACTACTTGGAAAGTGAGGCGTCTCAGTGCCACCTCTCTGGCGTGCATTCAGACACAACTGGAATGATTGCAGCTTTTGTTCCTCAAAGCCCTGTGTGCGGTGATGGAGCAACAGCGCCCTCCTTTGGTGACAGCTGAGAGGGAAAAAAAGCTTACAGCACCTGGTATTCCCAGGCGGTCTCCCATCCAAGTACTAACCAGGCCCGACCCTGCTTAGCTTCCGAGATCAGACGAGATCGGGCGTGTTCAGGGTGGTATGGCCGTAAGCGACGAAACAGGCCGCAGAAAGCCCATTTAAACATGCTGTGACACCACTGACAGTTGCTCACACCAGCTGAGTGGCGGATAATGGTGTCTCAGCCATCAAACACATGCTATCCTTTAACAGTACTTTGATAGGAATAGTTGTTTTTTTTCTGCGGAGAAACACACAGCTGGAAGGACTGCAACCTTGTTTCTCAGGCCATTTATGTACATGCGGGATGATTGCAGGCTTTTTACAGGCTGTAACAGTGAGAACTGGAACCCTAAAAACTACTTGGAAAGTGAGGCGTCTCAGTGCCACCTCTCTGGCGTGCATTCAGACACAGCTGGAATGATTGCAGCTTTTGTTCCTCAAAGCCCTGTGTGCGGTGATGGAGCAACAGCGCCCTCCTTTGGTGACAGCTGAGAGGGAAAAAAGGCTTACAGCACCTGGTATTCCCAGGCGGTCTCCCATCCAAGTACTAACCAGGCCCGACCCTGCTTAGCTTCCGAGATCAGACGAGATCGGGCGTGTTCAGGGTGGTATGGCCGTAAGCGACGAAACAGGCCGCAGAAAGCCCATTTAAACATGCTGTGACACCACTGACAGTTGCTCACACCAGCTGAGTGGCGGATAATGGTGTCTCAGCCATCAAACACATGCTATCCTTTAACAGTACTTTGATAGGAATAGTTGTTTTTTTTCTGCGGAGAAACACACAGCTGGAAGGACTGCAACCTTGTTTCTCAGGCCATTTGTGTACATGCGGGATGATTGCAGGCTTTTTACAGGCTGTAACAGTGAGAACTGGAACCCTAAAAACTACTTGGAAAGTGAGGCGTCTCAGTGCCACCTCTCTGGCGTGCATTCAGACACAGCTGGAATGATTGCAGCTTTTGTTCCTCAAAGCCCTGTGTGCGGTGATGGAGCAACAGCGCCCTCCTTTGGTGACAGCTGAGAGGGAAAAAAAGCTTACAGCACCTGGTATTCCCAGGCGGTCTCCCATCCAAGTACTAACCAGGCCCGACCCTGCTTAGCTTCCGAGATCAGACGAGATCGGGCGTGTTCAGGGTGGTATGGCCGTAAGCGACGAAACAGGCCGCAGAAAGCCCATTTAAACATGCTGTGACACCACTGACAGTTGCTCACACCAGTTGAGTGGCGGATAATGGTGTCTCAGCCATCAAACACATGCTATCCTTTAACAGTACTTTGATAGGAATAGTTGTTTTTTTTCTGCGGAGAAACACACAGCTGGAAGGACTGCAACCTTGTTTCTCAGGCCATTTGTGTACATGCGGGATGATTGCAGGCTTTTTACAGGCTGTAACAGTGAGAACTGGGACCCTAAAAACTACTTGGAAAGTGAGGCGTCTCAGTGCCACCTCTCTGGCGTGCATTCAGACACAGCTGGAATGATTGCAGCTTTTGTTCCTCAAAGCCCTGTGTGCGGTGATGGAGCAACAGCGCCCTCCTTTGGTGACAGCTGAGAGGGAAAAAAAGCTTACAGCACCTGGTATTCCCAGGCGGTCTCCCATCCAAGTACTAACCAGGCCCTACCCTGCTTAGCTTCCGAGATCAGACGAGATCGGGCGTGTTCAGGGTGGTATGGCCGTAAGCGATGAAACAGGCCGCAGAAAGCCCATTTAAACATGCTGTGACACCACTGACAGTTGCTCACACCAGCTGAGTGGCGGATAATGGTGTCTCAGCCATCAAACACATGCTATCCTTTGACAGTACTTTGATAGGAATAGTTTTTTTTTTCTGCGGAGAAACACACAGCTGGAAGGACTGCAACCTTGTTTCTCAGGCCATTTGTGTACATGCGGGATGATTGCAGGCTTTTTACAGGCTGTAACAGTGAGAACTGGAACCCTAAAAACTACTTGGAAAGTGAGGCGTCTCAGTGCCACCTCTCTGGCGTGCATTCAGACACAGCTGGAATGATTGCAGCTTTTGTTCCTCAAAGCCCTGTGTGCGGTGATGGAGCAACAGCGCCCTCCTTTGGTGACAGCTGAGAGGGAAAAAAAGCTTACAGCACCTGGTATTCCCAGGCGGTCTCCCATCCAAGTACTAACCAGGCCCGACCCTGCTCAGCTTCCGAGATCAGACGAGATCGGGCGTGTTCAGGGTGGTATGGCCGTAAGCGACGAAACAGGCCGCAGAAAGCCCATTTAAACATGCTGTGACACCACTGACAGTTGCTCACACCAGCTGAGTGGCGGATAATGGTGTCTCAGCCATCAAACACATGCTATCCTTTAACAGTACTTTGATAGGAATAGTTGTTTTTTTTCTGCGGAGAAACACACAGCTGGAAGGACTGCAACCTTGTTTCTCAGGCCATTTGTGTACATGCGGGATGATTGCAGGCTTTTTACAGGCTGTAACAGTGAGAACTGGAACCCTAAAAACTACTTGGAAAGTGAGGCGTCTCAGTGCCACCTCTCTGGCGTGCATTCAGACACAGCTGGAATGATTGCAGCTTTTGTTCCTCAAAGCCCTGTGTGCGGTGATGGAGCAACAGCGCACTCCTTTGGTGACAGCTGAGAGGGAAAAAAGCTTACAGCACCTGGTATTCCCAGGCGGTCTCCCATCCAAGTACTAACCAGGACCGACCCTGCTTAGCTTCCGAGATCAGACGAGATCGGGCGTGTTTTTTTTTTTGTCTTTTATTATGAAAATATATTTGTTTTTTAAAATATATTTTTGATTTACAATATTCTCACATCAAATGTTACAAAAATCCACCTTTACAGTCACACATTACATACAAAACAACCCAAAACAAACAAAACAAAACAAAAACCATTTAGTTCACAAACCCTGCTACCTTCCTCTATCAAAATTGCCCCAACATTACAATATATCAACATTTGTCCTAGTAACTGGCCATAACAGCTCCCTTTTACAAGATCCACACTGTTATGGCACTCTATACTATATAGAATAGGTCACACATCACACACAAACCCCAAACCAAACAAATAAATTAAAGATAAACTATTTACAAACCTTGCTACCTTCATCTATCCAAATTACCCCAGAAATTACAATATATTAACATTCATCCCAGTAACTGGCCATAACAGCTCCCTCTTGCAAGATCCACACTGTTATGGCACTCTATACTTATCAAATAAAGTCACTTATCACACACAAACCCCAAAACAAAACAAAAACAAAAACAAAACAAAAAAATGAATAAATAAAAAGGAGAAAAAAAATAAAAATAAATTATTTACAGACATCATTTCTTCTATCAAATTACCCAATATAACATTATTGCTTTTAGACATTTATTTGAAGGATTACCCTCTACCAGTGCCACTCAATTTCACCCTTATGTTTGTAAGTGAAGAGACTACTGTGTTCAGTGAAGAGCTTAGTGAAGTTCACAGCGCTGTGCATCATTTAATCTGAGTCTGTACTATGCTTTTGAAGATTGACCAGACAGAAATGAGCCTATTTTCATAATGTGCTATATTACGTCTTGATTTAATAGCCCATCTAGCGTGACTCAATAGGAACCTGCACAGCTCTGTGTTCTTCACCCTGCTCTTCTCCCAAATACCAAATAAAACAAAAATTTCCCATGAATCCCTATCATCCCAGATTAATCCCAGTTTTTTGATCAGACAACATTTCAACCTGCCAAAAAACTCACCCAGTTCATTACATCTTACATACATATGCACTACATTTTCAGCTTCTAACCCACACACATCACACTCTCTGTCGACCCCCCTGTCCAACTGGTGCAGGATCACATTAGTGTAAATTTTGTTATGTCTTAATTTGAAATCATGATCTGCTGCTTCAATGCTATTCCCTTTAATTTTCCATGTCTCCCAGATTTTGTCCCCATCTAATGTAGGATACATCCTGCTCCAGTAGGACAAGGAGGCCGGTCTCTGTGCCACCTTCATTACAACACGTTCATAGATTTGTTTGCACTTTATCACACTAAAATCTCTGATTTCTTCACCAAGAAAAAATGTTAAATCAGGAAACCTACTACTCCTGTCTCTTCTCGTGTCTGATTTGATTTTTGATTTCCATGATTGTGGAATACTTTCTTGAATTACTTTGTAATAATTGTCCACAGTTGCATATTTTACATCATAATCTATTTCTTTTACACTATCATATACTGCCTGCGTGGGTAGAAACCCAGGTATCACCTCGTACATTATATCTTTTAGTTGAACTATTTTTGCCTGTATCATCTTTGCATTATACAACAATTGATCTCCTCTTTTAACACATTTGTTTAGAAAAATAGGTAATTCTTTTATCATGCTCACAGAGCTAGCCCCATAGTGTATGTGTTCTAAGAACTCTCCCTGAGCTGACAGGACCTCCCTATAAAAATGTGGGAGTGCTGCCATCATGGATGTCTTCAGTTTCATCAGTAACACATAATCCCCTATATTTAATATCTTATTCAGAAAATACCTCATTAAATTTTTCCAGCCATAGTCAGTGTTGTCACAGAGATATTTCGTAACTAACTTGATTCTAAAAGCTTTTTTCCTACTTTCTATATCTAACAGTTTTAGACCCCCCTCATTATATTTGTTTATTAATGTTTTCCTAGCTATTTTACTAATTGTGCTTCCCCAAATGAATTTAGTGCTTATTTCATGTAATCTATTCAATACCCACAAGGGTAAGTCTAATACGTCTAACACGTAATTCAGTTTAGAATAAACCAGACTATTTAACACCACTACTTTCCCATTGAGTTTTAAATCTCTCATCCTCCACCATGTTAATATCACTTCTATGTTGTTTAGTATTTTTGTCCAGGTTTCATCTCTTGCCATCACATTATCAACTCCTATATATGTTCCTAGTATTTTCACATGTTTTGGTTGTATTTTCAGTTTCATGCTGGTTTGTGCAGGGCTGACCATGTTAATAAATAGTACTTCTGATTTAATGATATTTATCCGGGAGCCTGATGCTCTACCGAACATGTTCACTAGCTCGATTGCCCTATTCACACTCTCCATATCTTTTAACATCAAGGTTGTATCATCCGCAAATTGCTGGATGACACACACCCCCCCCCCCCAGGTAAATCAATCCCTTTAACATGATTGTCACATTTCAATAACACACTTAAAGGCTCCACTACAATAGAATATAACAGTGAAGACATGGGACACCCCTGTCTTACTGACCTATTTAGTTTGAATTCATCAGTTAAGACACCGTTCACTTTGACTCTCCCTGTCGCTGTACTATATAATAGTTTTAACCAATTTGTAAATTTTTCTCCAAATCCCATTTTCTGTAATACTTTAAACATGAAATCATGCTCCACCCTGTCAAAAGCTTTGTTAAAATCTAACGAAACCAAAATCCCTTCCCTCCCTGTTATTTTTAAATATTCTATTGTGTCTCTAATAGTATGGATTATGTCTGGTGCCCCCCTCCCTGGAATACTGTATGCCTGTGTCGGTGCTATAATACTATGCATGACTGTTTTAACTCTATTTGCAAACACCTTCATCAAAATCTTATAATCTACATTTAAAAGAGTAATAGGCCTATAGTTGGCCAGATCTGTTTTATCCCCCTTTTTAAAAATCAGGGTGATTACACCTTCTGCCATCGTCTTTCCTATTCTTTCAGTCTTTATCATTTCATTATATACTTTCAATAGAATCGGCTTAAGCACACTGGCAAAAACCTTATAAAAATTAGCCGTCAGCCCATCACTGCCCGGACTCTTATTAGTTGTTAAATTTTTTATAGCTTCCTCTATTTCCTCTACTCTGAGTTCCTGATCACATAACTCTCTATCTCCTTCAGCTAACTCCACTTTTAATTTGTCTAATACCTCCGATGTTATTTTATCATCTGACCCTTCTGATGTAAACAGATTTACATAAAATTCATGCACATTTTCTATAATATTTGATAATTTTGACGTTACTTCCCCACCTTTAATTTTTAACTCATGTATATAGCATTGTTTTTGTTTTCTCCTTTCTAAGTTTAAAAAGAAGCTGGTACTTTTTTCTCCCTCCACTGCATATTGTGCTCTACTTCGTATTATAGCTCCTTCACATTTTTTCCTTCCCAATTCTTTTAGATCTTCATACAGAGCGCCCAGCCTGTCTTCATCACCAATGTCTTGCATATTTATTTTATCAATCTCAGCTATAATTTTCCTTTCCTTTTGTGATTCTTTCAATCTCAATTTCTTTGCAAAATTAATGCTTTTCTGTTTAATTTCCCCTTTTAGATTTTCCCACTCTTCTATGATATTGTTTATGAAAACAGGCTGTGCACTCTTCTTCATAATTAAATTATGTATGACATTCACATAAGATTCACATTCCAATAATTTCGCATTTAGATGCCACAAGCCCCCTCCCCTTCCTTTTCTCAAATCCCCCATTGTAACAGTTAAAAATGCATGATCACTTATACAATTTATCTCATAGTAAGCAGAGTGCACATTTATAAGTTGATCTTCTCTCACAAGACATAAATCAATTCTGCTTCTATTTATTTTCCCTTCAACTTGCTGTATTCTGGAATATGTCCTCATTACTGAATTTTCTATTCTCCACACATCACACCATCTCTCCTTTAACATCCAATCCCTTAATATAGCCCTGGAAGTGTCTGTTTTCAGCGGACCCATCACATTACTATCTAATGTATTTAGTTTTACATTAAAATCCCCCATGACGATGTCAGTAGATTGTCCATGATGTTGCATGTCCTTGAAGAAAACTGAACGTTCACCTTCCACATTCGGGGCATATATATTCAATAGTTCATAAGTCCGTTTATTTATTGTAAATTTGATTCTTATCCACCTCCCTTTTCTATCACAATTCACTAAAGTTGCATCTATATCACAGTTCTTTTTATTTATTAATATACTTACTCCTCTTGCTATGTTTGTCCCATAACAAGAGAAAATTTCTCCACTCCACAATTTCTTCATTATTATCTCTGTTGCTGCATCCCAATGAGTCTCTTGTAGGCAAATGATATCAGCTTTGCACAATCTAATCAGTTTATCAAATTTGGCAGTGCTTCTCAGTCCATTTGCATTTAAGGATGCTAGCTGTAGAGTCATTTATGAAGAAAGAAAAAAGATATTCCCTGTCATATATATGTCCTTCATCATTTTTTATGTCCTTTTTTATTTTTCCTCCCTCTAGTCCCTCTCTGAGGCAAAGCCTCTTCAGTTATGTTTTTTCCTCCCCCTTTAATTACATCCTCAGGTCTTACCCCTTTTGATGTGCTCAGCTTTCCCTCTGAGAGCGAGTTTCCCCCACCGTCGCTGCTGCGGAGGACACTCCTGCTGCGTCCCCTTCTGCTCCCGCTGTCCTCCGGCTCCGCACCTCCTCTCCTCTCCGTCACCTCACTCTTTTCCTTCAGCATCTGTGTTTCCTTGGTCGCGTTGACATTGTCGCTGCTGCTCTTCTTTACGCCAACAGCCTCCATCTCTTCCTCTGACTCTCTCCTCTCCTCCTCGTCCGTCTCCATCTCGCTTGATGCTTCTTCCTTCTCGCTTCCTTCCTCCTCCACGTCCTCCTCCACTTCCTCCTCCTCTTCCTCCACCATCTCTCTCTTCTCCGTTGCCACTGCCGTCATATCGGCGCACTCCCGTGCATAATGTCCTTGTTTTTTACAGCGATAACAACAAAACTCCGGGCACTCTCGTAAAATATGTCCCGGTTGTAAACATAACCTGCACACTTTTGCCTGCTGGTCATGCAACACACGAAAATATTCCGAACCCTCCAGGGTGTCAAATTTCGTGCTGTAGGGCAGGGATGAGACAGACTCTGGAAATTTCACCTTTAGGAAACGAGTCCCGTCAAAGATCTCCGTCCCTGCCCATTTCCTCCTGCGAATGTTAGATGCCGGCTCCACTCCCCACTGACTCAACTTGTCTCTTATTTCATCGTCCGTAATGTAGAGTGGCAAGTTTAAAAAAGACACCACTCTTATGTTTCTGATCAGCTCCGTAGCCACGATGCGTGAGTTTTTTATTTTGAAGCCGTCCAACAGTCTTTCCTTTCCTTTTGTGTTACTCATGGTGAGCTCCCAGCGCTTCCCATTTTTTGTTCTGCACCCCAACACTCTCCCGCATGTGAGCTCCACCGCTTTCAGGAGGTCAATCATTGTAACAATATCATCCCCCTCGATGTCAACATTAATCACAAGGTCTTTTGCAATATTGTTACTCCTGACCTCTTTCATTTTCCCCTCCTCTCTGTCCTCTCCCCTCCTCCGCGCTGCTCCTCCATCGAGTCCTCCATGCTGCAGAGTCTCCCCTGCTCTCCCCACTCTGCTGCTCATCAAATTCTCCTTCCCTGCTCGTCTCTCCACTCCTCAGTCGGCTCCACTCTCTCCGACCTCCAGCACTCCCTCTCTCCTCTCTCCACCTGCCACGGTTGGACGGGAGTCCCTCCGCGCTACCTCTCCATTATCCGCCATTACCACACTCTTTGTCTTTTCCATAGCTTGGGTCATAACCGAGTTATCCGTCCTTAATATTTTTTTTGGAGCCAGAAGACTGTCCCCCTGGCAGCATATGCTGCTGGGGGAGTCAGTAACTTCTTTTATCTCAGATGTTCTTCTTTTTCTTTTGTAATTCAACGACGCTGTGTCCTCTCCTCTCTCTCTCACCATGTGCTTCAAGCTGCTACCAGGAAGTGAACCGGAAGTGGGCGTGTTCAGGGTGGTATGGCCGTAAGCGATGAAACAGGCTGCAGAAAGCCCATTTAAAGCTACGCCAGGGCCCGTTATACCCGTC
>NC_070599.1:465000-492500 GCF_027409825.1 Scomber japonicus
GCAACAGCGCCCTCCTTTGGTGACAGCTGAGAGGGAAAAAAAGCTTACAGCACCTGGTATTCCCAGGCGGTCTCCCATCCAAGTACTAACCAGGCCCTACCCTGCTTAGCTTCCGAGATCAGACGAGATCGGGCGTGTTCAGGGTGGTATGGCCGTAAGCGATGAAACAGGCCGCAGAAAGCCCATTTAAACATGCTGTGACACCACTGACAGTTGCTCACACCAGCTGAGTGGCGGATAATGGTGTCTCAGCCATCAAACACATGCTATCCTTTGACAGTACTTTGATAGGAATAGTTTTTTTTTTTCTGCGGAGAAACACACAGCTGGAAGGACTGCAACCTTGTTTCTCAGGCCATTTGTGTACATGCGGGATGATTGCAGGCTTTTTACAGGCTGTAACAGTGAGAACTGGAACCCTAAAAACTACTTGGAAAGTGAGGCGTCTCAGTGCCACCTCTCTGGCGTGCATTCAGACACAGCTGGAATGATTGCAGCTTTTGTTCCTCAAAGCCCTGTGTGCGGTGATGGAGCAACAGCGCCCTCCTTTGGTGACAGCTGAGAGGGAAAAAAAGCTTACAGCACCTGGTATTCCCAGGCGGTCTCCCATCCAAGTACTAACCAGGCCCGACCCTGCTCAGCTTCCGAGATCAGACGAGATCGGGCTTGTTCAGGGTGGTATGGCCGTAAGCGACGAAACAGGCCGCAGAAAGCCCATTTAAACATGCTGTGACACCACTGACAGTTGCTCACACCAGCTGAGTGGCGGATAATGGTGTCTCAGCCATCAAACACATGCTATCCTTTAACAGTACTTTGATAGGAATAGTTGTTTTTTTTCTGCGGAGAAACACACAGCTGGAAGGACTGCAACCTTGTTTCTCAGGCCATTTGTGTACATGCGGGATGATTGCAGGCTTTTTACAGGCTGTAACAGTGAGAACTGGAACCCTAAAAACTACTTGGAAAGTGAGGCGTCTCAGTGCCACCTCTCTGGCGTGCATTCAGACACAGCTGGAATGATTGCAGCTTTTGTTCCTCAAAGCCCTGTGTGCGGTGATGGAGCAACAGCGCCCTCCTTTGGTGACAGCTGAGAGGGAAAAAAAGCTTACAGCACCTGGTATTCCCAGGCGGTCTCCCATCCAAGTACTAACCAGGCCCTACCCTGCTTAGCTTCCGAGATCAGACGAGATCGGGCGTGTTCAGGGTGGTATGGCCGTAAGCGATGAAACAGGCCGCAGAAAGCCCATTTAAACATGCTGTGACACCACTGACAGTTGCTCACACCAGCTGAGTGGCGGATAATGGTGTCTCAGCCATCAAACACATGCTATCCTTTGACAGTACTTTGATAGGAATAGTTTTTTTTTTTCTGCGGAGAAACACACAGCTGGAAGGACTGCAACCTTGTTTCTCAGGCCATTTGTGTACATGCGGGATGATTGCAGGCTTTTTACAGGCTGTAACAGTGAGAACTGGAACCCTAAAAACTACTTGGAAAGTGAGGCGTCTCAGTGCCACCTCTCTGGCGTGCATTCAGACACAGCTGGAATGATTGCAGCTTTTGTTCCTCAAAGCCCTGTGTGCGGTGATGGAGCAACAGCGCCCTCCTTTGGTGACAGCTGAGAGGGAAAAAAAGCTTACAGCACCTGGTATTCCCAGGCGGTCTCCCATCCAAGTACTAACCAGGCCCGACCCTGCTCAGCTTCCGAGATCAGACGAGATCGGGCTTGTTCAGGGTGGTATGGCCGTAAGCGACGAAACAGGCCGCAGAAAGCCCATTTAAACATGCTGTGACACCACTGACAGTTGCTCACACCAGCTGAGTGGCGGATAATGGTGTCTCAGCCATCAAACACATGCTATCCTTTAACAGTACTTTGATAGGAATAGTTGTTTTTTTTCTGCGGAGAAACACACAGCTGGAAGGACTGCAACCTTGTTTCTCAGGCCATTTGTGTACATGCGGGATGATTGCAGGCTTTTTACAGGCTGTAACAGTGAGAACTGGAACCCTAAAAACTACTTGGAAAGTGAGGCGTCTCAGTGCCACCTCTCTGGCGTGCATTCAGACACAGCTGGAATGATTGCAGCTTTTGTTCCTCAAAGCCCTGTGTGCGGTGATGGAGCAACAGCGCCCTCCTTTGGTGACAGCTGAGAGGGAAAAAAAGCTTACAGCACCTGGTATTCCCAGGCGGTCTCCCATCCAAGTACTAACCAGGCCCGACCCTGCTTAGCTTCCGAGATCAGACGAGATCGGGCGTGTTTTTTTTTTTGTCTTTTATTATGAAAATATATTTGTTTTTTAAAATATATTTTTGATTTACAATATTCTCACATCAAATGTTACAAAAATCCACCTTTACAGTCACACATTACATACAAAACAACCCAAAACAAACAAAACAAAACAAAAACCATTTAGTTCACAAACCCTGCTACCTTCCTCTATCAAAATTGCCCCAACATTACAATATATCAACATTTGTCCTAGTAACTGGCCATAACAGCTCCCTTTTACAAGATCCACACTGTTATGGCACTCTATACTATATAGAATAGGTCACACATCACACACAAACCCCAAACCAAACAAATAAATTAAAGATAAACTATTTACAAACCTTGCTACCTTCATCTATCCAAATTACCCCAGAAATTACAATATATTAACATTCATCCCAGTAACTGGCCATAACAGCTCCCTCTTGCAAGATCCACACTGTTATGGCACTCTATACTTATCAAATAAAGTCACTTATCACACACAAACCCCAAAACAAAACAAAAACAAAAACAAAACAAAAAAATGAATAAATAAAAAGGAGAAAAAAAATAAAAATAAATTATTTACAGACATCATTTCTTCTATCAAATTACCCAATATAACATTATTGCTTTTAGACATTTATTTGAAGGATTACCCTCTACCAGTGCCACTCAATTTCACCCTTATGTTTGTAAGTGAAGAGACTACTGTGTTCAGTGAAGAGCTTAGTGAAGTTCACAGCGCTGTGCATCATTTAATCTGAGTCTGTACTATGCTTTTGAAGATTGACCAGACAGAAATGAGCCTATTTTCATAATGTGCTATATTACGTCTTGATTTAATAGCCCATCTAGCGTGACTCAATAGGAACCTGCACAGCTCTGTGTTCTTCACCCTGCTCTTCTCCCAAATACCAAATAAAACAAAAATTTCCCATGAATCCCTATCATCCCAGATTAATCCCAGTTTTTTGATCAGACAACATTTCAACCTGCCAAAAAACTCACCCAGTTCATTACATCTTACATACATATGCACTACATTTTCAGCTTCTAACCCACACACATCACACTCTCTGTCGACCCCCCTGTCCAACTGGTGCAGGATCACATTAGTGTAAATTTTGTTATGTCTTAATTTGAAATCATGATCTGCTGCTTCAATGCTATTCCCTTTAATTTTCCATGTCTCCCAGATTTTGTCCCCATCTAATGTAGGATACATCCTGCTCCAGTAGGACAAGGAGGCCGGTCTCTGTGCCACCTTCATTACAACACGTTCATAGATTTGTTTGCACTTTATCACACTAAAATCTCTGATTTCTTCACCAAGAAAAAATGTTAAATCAGGAAACCTACTACTCCTGTCTCTTCTCGTGTCTGATTTGATTTTTGATTTCCATGATTGTGGAATACTTTCTTGAATTACTTTGTAATAATTGTCCACAGTTGCATATTTTACATCATAATCTATTTCTTTTACACTATCATATACTGCCTGCGTGGGTAGAAACCCAGGTATCACCTCGTACATTATATCTTTTAGTTGAACTATTTTTGCCTGTATCATCTTTGCATTATACAACAATTGATCTCCTCTTTTAACACATTTGTTTAGAAAAATAGGTAATTCTTTTATCATGCTCACAGAGCTAGCCCCATAGTGTATGTGTTCTAAGAACTCTCCCTGAGCTGACAGGACCTCCCTATAAAAATGTGGGAGTGCTGCCATCATGGATGTCTTCAGTTTCATCAGTAACACATAATCCCCTATATTTAATATCTTATTCAGAAAATACCTCATTAAATTTTTCCAGCCATAGTCAGTGTTGTCACAGAGATATTTCGTAACTAACTTGATTCTAAAAGCTTTTTTCCTACTTTCTATATCTAACAGTTTTAGACCCCCCTCATTATATTTGTTTATTAATGTTTTCCTAGCTATTTTACTAATTGTGCTTCCCCAAATGAATTTAGTGCTTATTTCATGTAATCTATTCAATACCCACAAGGGTAAGTCTAATACGTCTAACACGTAATTCAGTTTAGAATAAACCAGACTATTTAACACCACTACTTTCCCATTGAGTTTTAAATCTCTCATCCTCCACCATGTTAATATCACTTCTATGTTGTTTAGTATTTTTGTCCAGGTTTCATCTCTTGCCATCACATTATCAACTCCTATATATGTTCCTAGTATTTTCACATGTTTTGGTTGTATTTTCAGTTTCATGCTGGTTTGTGCAGGGCTGACCATGTTAATAAATAGTACTTCTGATTTAATGATATTTATCCGGGAGCCTGATGCTCTACCGAACATGTTCACTAGCTCGATTGCCCTATTCACACTCTCCATATCTTTTAACATCAAGGTTGTATCATCCGCAAATTGCTGGATGACACACACCCCCCCCCCCCAGGTAAATCAATCCCTTTAACATGATTGTCACATTTCAATAACACACTTAAAGGCTCCACTACAATAGAATATAACAGTGAAGACATGGGACACCCCTGTCTTACTGACCTATTTAGTTTGAATTCATCAGTTAAGACACCGTTCACTTTGACTCTCCCTGTCGCTGTACTATATAATAGTTTTAACCAATTTGTAAATTTTTCTCCAAATCCCATTTTCTGTAATACTTTAAACATGAAATCATGCTCCACCCTGTCAAAAGCTTTGTTAAAATCTAACGAAACCAAAATCCCTTCCCTCCCTGTTATTTTTAAATATTCTATTGTGTCTCTAATAGTATGGATTATGTCTGGTGCCCCCCTCCCTGGAATACTGTATGCCTGTGTCGGTGCTATAATACTATGCATGACTGTTTTAACTCTATTTGCAAACACCTTCATCAAAATCTTATAATCTACATTTAAAAGAGTAATAGGCCTATAGTTGGCCAGATCTGTTTTATCCCCCTTTTTAAAAATCAGGGTGATTACACCTTCTGCCATCGTCTTTCCTATTCTTTCAGTCTTTATCATTTCATTATATACTTTCAATAGAATCGGCTTAAGCACACTGGCAAAAACCTTATAAAAATTAGCCGTCAGCCCATCACTGCCCGGACTCTTATTAGTTGTTAAATTTTTTATAGCTTCCTCTATTTCCTCTACTCTGAGTTCCTGATCACATAACTCTCTATCTCCTTCAGCTAACTCCACTTTTAATTTGTCTAATACCTCCGATGTTATTTTATCATCTGACCCTTCTGATGTAAACAGATTTACATAAAATTCATGCACATTTTCTATAATATTTGATAATTTTGACGTTACTTCCCCACCTTTAATTTTTAACTCATGTATATAGCATTGTTCTTGTTTTCTCCTTTCTAAGTTTAAAAAGAAGCTGGTACTTTTTTCTCCCTCCACTGCATATTGTGCTCTACTTCGTATTATAGCTCCTTCACATTTTTTCCTTCCCAATTCTTTTAGATCTTCATACAGAGCGCCCAGCCTGTCTTCATCACCAATGTCTTGCATATTTATTTTATCAATCTCAGCTATAATTTTCCTTTCCTTTTGTGATTCTTTCAATCTCAATTTCTTTGCAAAATTAATGCTTTTCTGTTTAATTTCCCCTTTTAGATTTTCCCACTCTTCTATGATATTGTTTATGAAAACAGGCTGTGCACTCTTCTTCATAATTAAATTATGTATGACATTCACATAAGATTCACATTCCAATAATTTCGCATTTAGATGCCACAAGCCCCCTCCCCTTCCTTTTCTCAAATCCCCCATTGTAACAGTTAAAAATGCATGATCACTTATACAATTTATCTCATAGTAAGCAGAGTGCACATTTATAAGTTGATCTTCTCTCACAAGACATAAATCAATTCTGCTTCTATTTATTTTCCCTTCAACTTGCTGTATTCTGGAATATGTCCTCATTACTGAATTTTCTATTCTCCACACATCACACCATCTCTCCTTTAACATCCAATCCCTTAATATAGCCCTGGAAGTGTCTGTTTTCAGCGGACCCATCACATTACTATCTAATGTATTTAGTTTTACATTAAAATCCCCCATGACGATGTCAGTAGATTGTCCATGATGTTGCATGTCCTTGAAGAAAACTGAACGTTCACCTTCCACATTCGGGGCATATATATTCAATAGTTCATAAGTCCGTTTATTTATTGTAAATTTGATTCTTATCCACCTCCCTTTTCTATCACAATTCACTAAAGTTGCATCTATATCACAGTTCTTTTTATTTATTAATATACTTACTCCTCTTGCTATGTTTGTCCCATAACAAGAGAAAATTTCTCCACTCCACAATTTCTTCATTATTATCTCTGTTGCTGCATCCCAATGAGTCTCTTGTAGGCAAATGATATCAGCTTTGCACAATCTAATCAGTTTATCAAATTTGGCAGTGCTTCTCAGTCCATTTGCATTTAAGGATGCTAGCTGTAGAGTCATTTATGAAGAAAGAAAAAAGATATTCCCTGTCATATATATGTCCTTCATCATTTTTTATGTCCTTTTTTATTTTTCCTCCCTCTAGTCCCTCTCTGAGGCAAAGCCTCTTCAGTTATGTTTTTTCCTCCCCCTTTAATTACATCCTCAGGTCTTACCCCTTTTGATGTGCTCAGCTTTCCCTCTGAGAGCGAGTTTCCCCCACCGTCGCTGCTGCGGAGGACACTCCTGCTGCGTCCCCTTCTGCTCCCGCTGTCCTCCGGCTCCGCACCTCCTCTCCTCTCCGTCACCTCACTCTTTTCCTTCAGCATCTGTGTTTCCTTGGTCGCGTTGACATTGTCGCTGCTGCTCTTCTTTACGCCAACAGCCTCCATCTCTTCCTCTGACTCTCTCCTCTCCTCCTCGTCCGTCTCCATCTCGCTTGATGCTTCTTCCTTCTCGCTTCCTTCCTCCTCCACGTCCTCCTCCACTTCCTCCTCCTCTTCCTCCACCATCTCTCTCTTCTCCGTTGCCACTGCCGTCATATCGGCGCACTCCCGTGCATAATGTCCTTGTTTTTTACAGCGATAACAACAAAACTCCGGGCACTCTCGTAAAATATGTCCCGGTTGTAAACATAACCTGCACACTTTTGCCTGCTGGTCATGCAACACACGAAAATATTCCGAACCCTCCAGGGTGTCAAATTTCGTGCTGTAGGGCAGGGATGAGACAGACTCTGGAAATTTCACCTTTAGGAAACGAGTCCCGTCAAAGATCTCCGTCCCTGCCCATTTCCTCCTGCGAATGTTAGATGCCGGCTCCACTCCCCACTGACTCAACTTGTCTCTTATTTCATCGTCCGTAATGTAGAGTGGCAAGTTTAAAAAAGACACCACTCTTATGTTTCTGATCAGCTCCGTAGCCACGATGCGTGAGTTTTTTATTTTGAAGCCGTCCAACAGTCTTTCCTTTCCTTTTGTGTTACTCATGGTGAGCTCCCAGCGCTTCCCATTTTTTGTTCTGCACCCCAACACTCTCCCGCATGTGAGCTCCACCGCTTTCAGGAGGTCAATCATTGTAACAATATCATCCCCCTCGATGTCAACATTAATCACAAGGTCTTTTGCAATATTGTTACTCCTGACCTCTTTCATTTTCCCCTCCTCTCTGTCCTCTCCCCTCCTCCGCGCTGCTCCTCCATCGAGTCCTCCATGCTGCAGAGTCTCCCCTGCTCTCCCCACTCTGCTGCTCATCAAATTCTCCTTCCCTGCTCGTCTCTCCACTCCTCAGTCGGCTCCACTCTCTCCGACCTCCAGCACTCCCTCTCTCCTCTCTCCACCTGCCACGGTTGGACGGGAGTCCCTCCGCGCTACCTCTCCATTATCCGCCATTACCACACTCTTTGTCTTTTCCATAGCTTGGGTCATAACCGAGTTATCCGTCCTTAATATTTTTTTTGGAGCCAGAAGACTGTCCCCCTGGCAGCATATGCTGCTGGGGGAGTCAGTAACTTCTTTTATCTCAGATGTTCTTCTTTTTCTTTTGTAATTCAACGACGCTGTGTCCTCTCCTCTCTCTCTCACCATGTGCTTCAAGCTGCTACCAGGAAGTGAACCGGAAGTGGGCGTGTTCAGGGTGGTATGGCCGTAAGCGATGAAACAGGCTGCAGAAAGCCCATTTAAAGCTACGCCAGGGCCCGTTATACCCGTCCGTGTCACTGAAGGAAGTAAACATTGAATTTTTCACACATTCTATTCACTGTAGACATAATACACGTCACATATAGGACACCATCAGCCACATATACCTAATCTTTACACTTTATACCACATCATTCCTACCTACAATGCATACAAATTCTAATTGATATCTCACATATTTACTGTACACTACCTATTTGCCCCTATTACAATTATTTCTAAAGCACAAAAATCCTCCATTCAGCCAAGTGTGCAAAGGAAAACACTTAATATGAAAACACATTCATAATATACTCTCTCTCTGTGTTTGTGTGTGTGTGTGTGTGTGTGTGTGTGTGTGTGTAGCTCGGGGATTGATTTGGGATATCACAAAAGTGCACACCTGGTTCTCTTATCAAATCTTTTTTATGTAAAGCCTGTTTTATAAGCGACAAAACAGGCTGCAGAAAGCCCATTTAAACATGCTGTGACACCACTGACAGTTCCTCACACCATCTGAGTGGCGGATAATGGTGTCTCAGCCATCAAATACGTGCTATCCTTTAACATTACTTTCATAGGAATTGTTTTTTTCTGTGGAGAAAAACACACAGCCGGAAGGACTGCAACCTTGTTTCTCAGGCTATTTGTGTACACGCGCTTATAAGATGATTGCAGGCTTTTTACAGGCTGTAACAGTGAGAACTGGAACCCTAAAAACTACTCGGAAAGTGAGGCGTCTCAGTGCCACCTCTCTGGCGTGCATACAGACACAGCTGGAATGATTGCAGCTTTTGTTCCACAAAGCCCTGTGTGCGGTGATGGAGCAACAGCGCCCTCCTTTGGTGACAGCTGAGAGAAAAAAAGCTTACAGCACCTGGTATTCCCAGGCGGTCTCCCATCCAAGTACTAACCAGGCCCGACCCTGCTTAGCTTCCGAGATCAGACGAGATCGGGCGTGTTCAGGGTGGTATGGCCGTAAGCGATGAAGCAGGCTGCAGAAAGCCCATTTAAAGCTACGCCAGGGCCCGTTATACCCGTCCGTGTCACTGAAGGAAGTAAACATTGAATTTTTCACACATTCTATTCACTGTAGACATAATACACGTCACATATAGGACACCATCAGCCACATATACCTAATCTTTACACTTTATACCACATCATTCCTACCTACAATGCATACAAATTCTAATTGATATCTCACATATTTACTGTACACTACCTATTTGCCCCTATTACAATTATTTCTAAAGCACAAAAATCCTCCATTCAGCCAAGTGCGCAAAGGAAAACACTTAATATGAAAACACATTCATAATATACTCTCTCTCTGTGTGTGTGTGTGTGTGTGTGTGTGTAGCTCGGGGATTGATTTGGGATATCACAAAAGTGCACACCTGGTTCTCTTATCAAATCTTTTTTATGTAAAGCCTGTTTTATAAGCGACAAAACAGGCTGCAGAAAGCCCATTTAAACATGCTGTGACACCACTGACAGTTCCTCACACCATCTGAGTGGCGGATAATGGTGTCTCAGCCATCAAATACGTGCTATCCTTTAACATTACTTTCATAGGAATTGTTTTTTTCTGTGGAGAAAAACACACAGCCGGAAGGACTGCAACCTTGTTTCTCAGGCTATTTGTGTACACGCGCTTATAAGATGATTGCAGGCTTTTTACAGGCTGTAACAGTGAGAACTGGAACCCTAAAAACTACTCGGAAAGTGAGGCGTCTCAGTGCCACCTCTCTGGCGTGCATACAGACACAGCTGGAATGATTGCAGCTTTTGTTCCTCAAAGCCCTGTGTGCGGTGATGGAGCAACAGCGCCCTCCTTTGGTGACAGCTGAGAGAAAAAAAGCTTACAGCACCTGGTATTCCCAGGCGGTCTCCCATCCAAGTACTAACCAGGCCCGACCCTGCTTAGCTTCCGAGATCAGACGAGATCGGGCGTGTTCAGGGTGGTATGGCCGTAAGCGATGAAGCAGGCTGCAGAAAGCCCATTTAAAGCTACGCCAGGGCCCGTTATACCCGTCCGTGTCACTGAAGGAAGTAAACATTGAATTTTTCACACATTCTATTCACTGTAGACATAATACACGTCACATATAGGACACCATCAGCCACATATACCTAATCTTTACACTTTATACCACATCATTCCTACCTACAATGCATACAAATTCTAATTGATATCTCACATATTTACTGTACACTACCTATTTGCCCCTATTACAATTATTTCTAAAGCACAAAAATCCTCCATTCAGCCAAGTGTGCAAAGGAAAACACTTAATATGAAAACACATTCATAATATACTCTCTCTCTGTGTGTGTGTGTGTGTGTGTGTGTGTGTGTGTGTGTGTGTGTGTGTGTAGCTCGGGGATTGATTTGGGATATCACAAAAGTGCACACCTGGTTCTCTTATCAAATCTTTTTTATGTAAAGCCTGTTTTATAAGCGACAAAACAGGCTGCAGAAAGCCCATTTAAACATGCTGTGACACCACTGACAGTTCCTCACACCATCTGAGTGGCGGATAATGGTGTCTCAGCCATCAAACACATGCTATCCTTTAACAGTACTTTGATAGGAATAGTTTTTTTTTTCTGCGGAGAAACACACAGCTGGAAGGACTGCAACCTTGTTTCTCAGGCCATTTGTGTACATGCGGGATGATTGCAGGCTTTTTACAGGCTGTAACAGTGAGAACTGGAACCCTAAAAACTACTTGGAAAGTGAGGCGTCTCAGTGCCACCTCTCTGGCGTGCATTCAGACACAGCTGGAATGATTGCAGCTTTTGTTCCTCAAAGCCCTGTGTGCGGTGATGGAGCAACAGCGCCCTCCTTTGGTGACAGCTGAGAGGAAAAAAATCTTACAGCACCTGGTATTCCCAGGCGGTCTCCCATCCAAGTACTAACCAGGCCCGACCCTGCTTAGCTTCCGAGATCAGACGAGATCGGGCGTGTTCAGGGTGGTATGGCCGTAAGCGACGAAACAGGCCGCAGAAAGCCCATTTAAACATGCTGTGACACCACTGACAGTTGCTCACACCAGCTGAGTGGCGGATAATGGTGTCTCAGCCATCAAACACATGCTATCCTTTAACAGTACTTTGATAGGAATAGTTGTTTTTTTTCTGCGGAGAAACACACAGCTGGAAGGACTGCAACCTTGTTTCTCAGGCCATTTGTGTACATGCGGGATGATTGCAGGCTTTTTACAGGCTGTAACAGTGAGAACTGGAACCCTAAAAACTACTTGGAAAGTGAGGCGTCTCAGTGCCACCTCTCTGGCGTGCATTCAGACACAGCTGGAATGATTGCAGCTTTTGTTCCTCAAAGCCCTGTGTGCGGTGATGGAGCAACAGCGCCCTCCTTTGGTGACAGCTGAGAGGGAAAAAAAGCTTACAGCACCTGGTATTCCCAGGCGGTCTCCCATCCAAGTACTAACCAGGCCCGACCCTGCTTAGCTTCCGAGATCAGACGAGATCGGGCGTGTTCAGGGTGGTATGGCCGTAAGCGACGAAACAGGCCGCAGAAAGCCCATTTAAACATGATGTGACACCACTGACAGTTGCTCACACCAGCTGAGTGGCGGATAATGGTGTCTCAGACATCAAACACATGCTATCCTTTAACAGTACTTTGATAGGAATAGTTGTTTTTTTTCTGCGGAGAAACACACAGCTGGAAGGACTGCAACCTTGTTTCTCAGGCCATTTGTGTACATGCGGGATGATTGCAGGCTTTTTACAGGCTGTAACAGTGAGAACTGGAACCCTAAAAACTACTTGGAAAGTGAGGCGTCTCAGTGCCACCTCTCTGGCGTGCATTCAGACACAGCTGGAATGATTGCAGCTTTTGTTCCTCAAAGCCCTGTGTGCGGTGATGGAGCAACAGCGCCCTCCTTTGGTGACAGCTGAGAGGGAAAAAATCTTACAGCACCTGGTATTCCCAGGCGGTCTCCCATCCAAGTACTAACCAGGCCCGACCCTGCTTAGCTTCCGAGATCAGACGAGTTCGGGCTTGTTCAGGGTGGTATGGCCGTATGAAGGGGAAACAGGCCGCAGAAAGCCCATTTAAACATGCTGTGACACCACTGACAGTTGTTCACACCAGCTGAGTGGCGGATAATGGTGTCTCAGCCATCAAACACATGCTATCCTTTAACAGTACTTTGATAGGAATAGTTTTTTTTTTTCTGCGGAGAAACACACAGCTGGAAGGACTGCAACCTTGTTTCTCAGGCCATTTGTGTACATGCGGGATGATTGCAGGCTTTTTACAGGCTGTAACAGTGAGAACTGGAACCCTAAAAACTACTTGGAAAGTGAGGCATCTCAGTGCCACCTCTCTGGCGTGCATTCAGACACAGCTGGAATGATTGCAGCTTTTGTTCCTCAAAGCCCTGTGTGCGGTGATGGAGCAACAGCGCACTCCTTTGGTGACAGCTGAGAGGGAAAAAAAGCTTACAGCACCTGGTATTCCCAGGCGGTCTCCCATCCAAGTACTAACCAGGCCCGACCCTGCTTAGCTTCCGAGATCAGACGAGATCGGGCGTGTTCAGGGTGGTATGGCCGTAAGCGACGAAACAAGCCGCAGAAAGCCCATTTAAACATGCCGTGACACCACTGACAGTTGCTCACACCAGCTGAGTGGCGGATAATGGTGTCTCAGCCATCAAACACATGCTATCCTTTAACAGTACTTTGATAGGAATAGTTGTTTTTTTTCTGCGGAGAAACACACAGCTGGAAGGACTGCAACCTTGTTTCTCAGGCCATTTGTGTACATGCGGGATGATTGCAGGCTTTTTACAGGCTGTAACAGTGAGAACTGGGACCCAAAAAACTACTTGGAAAGTGAGGCGTCTCAGTGCCACCTCTCTGGCGTGCATTCAGACACAGCTGGAATGATTGCAGCTTTTTTGTGCGGTGATGGAGCAACAGCGCCCTCCTTTGGTGACAGCTGAGAGGGAAAAAAAGCTTACAGCACCTGGTATTCCCAGGCGGTCTCCCATCCAAGTACTAACCAGGCCCGACCCTGCTTAGCTTCCGAGATCAGACGAGATCGGGCGTGTTCAGGGTGGTATGGCCGTAAGCGACGAAACAGGCCGCAGAAAGCCCATTTAAACATGCTGTGACACCACTGACAGTTGCTCACACCAGCTGAGTGGCGGATAATGGTGTCTCAGCCATCAAACACATGCTATCCTTTAACAGTACTTTGATAGGAATAGTTGTTTTTTTTCTGCGGAGAAACACACAGCTGGAAGGACTGCAACCTTGTTTCTCAGGCCATTTGTGTACATGCGGGATGATTGCAGGCTTTTTACAGGCTGTAACAGTGAGAACTGGAACCCTAAAAACTACTTGGAAAGTGAGGCGTCTCAGTGCCACCTCTCTGGCGTGCATTCAGACACAGCTGGAATGATTGCAGCTTTTGTTCCTCAAAGCCCTGTGTGCGGTGATGGAGCAACAGCGCACTCCTTTGGTGACAGCTGAGAGGGAAAAAGAGCTTACAGCATCTGGTATTCCCAGGCGGTCTCCCATCCAAGTACTAACCAGGCCCGACCCTGCTTAGCTTCCGAGATCAGACGAGATCGGGCGTGTTCAGGGTGGTATAACCGTAAGCGACGAAACAAGCCGCAGAAAGCCCATTTAAACATGCTGTGACACCACTGACAGTTGCTCACACCAGCTGAGTGGCGGATAATGGTGTCTCAGCCATCAAACACATGCTATCCTTTAACAGTACTTTGATAGGAATAGTTGTTTTTTTTCTGCGGAGAAACACACAGCTGGAAGGACTGCAACCTTGTTTCTCAGGCCATTTGTGTACATGCGGGATGATTGCAGGCTTTTTACAGGCTGTAACAGTGAGAACTGGAACCCTAAAAACTACTTGGAAAGTGAGGCGTCTCAGTGCCACCTCTCTGGCGTGCATTCAGACACAGCTGGAATGATTGCAGCTTTTGTTCCTCAAAGCCCTGTGTGCGGTGATGGAGCAACAGCGCCCTCCTTTGGTGACAGCTGAGAGGGAAAAAATCTTACAGCACCTGGTATTCCCAGACGGTCTCCCATCCAAGTACTAACCAGGCCCGACCCTGCTTAGCTTCCGAGATCAGACGAGTTCGGGCTTGTTCAGGGTGGTATGGCCGTATGAAGGGGAAACAGGCCGCAGAAAGCCCATTTAAACATGCTGTGACACCACTGACAGTTGCTCACACCAGCTGAGTGGCGGATAATGGTGTCTCAGCCATCAAACACATGCTATCCTTTAACAGTACTTTGATAGGAATAGTTGTTTTTTTTCTGCGGAGAAACACACAGCTGGAAGGACTGCAACCTTGTTTCTCAGGCCATTTGTGTACATGCGGGATGATTGCAGGCTTTTTACAGGCTGTAACAGTGAGAACTGGAACCCTAAAAACTACTTGGAAAGTGAGGCGTCTCAGTGCCACCTCTCTGGCGTGCATTCAGACACAGCTGGAATGATTGCAGCTTTTGTTCCTCAAAGCCCTGTGTGCGGTGATGGAGCAACAGCGCCCTCCTTTGGTGACAGCTGAGAGGGAAAAAAAGCTTACAGCACCTGGTATTCCCAGGCGGTCTCCCATCCAAGTACCAACCAGGCCCGACCCTGCTTAGCTTCCGAGATCAGACGAGATCGGGCGTGTTCAGGGTGGTATGGCCGTAAGCGACGAAACAGGCCGCAGAAAGCCCATTTAAACATGCTGTGACACCACTGACAGTTGCTCACACCAGCTGAGTGGCGGATAATGGTGTCTCAGCCATCAAACACATGCTATCCTTTAACAGTACTTTGATAGGAATAGTTGTTTTTTTTCTGCGGAGAAACACACAGCTGGAAGGACTGCAACCTTGTTCTCAGGCCATTTGTGTACATGCGGGATGATTGCAGGCTTTTTACAGGCTGTAACAGTGAGAACTGGAACCCTAAAAACTACTTGGAAAGTGAGGCGTCTCAGTGCCACCTCTCTGGCGTGCATTCAGACACAGCTGGAATGATTGCAGCTTTTGTTCCTCAAAGCCCTGTGTGCGGTGATGGAGCAACAGCGCCCTCCTTTGGTGACAGCTGAGAGGGAAAAAATCTTACAGCACCTGGTATTCCCAGGCGGTCTCCCATCCAAGTACTAACCAGGCCCGACCCTGCTTAGCTTCCGAGATCAGACGAGTTCGGGCTTGTTCAGGGTGGTATGGCCGTATGAAGGGGAAACAGGCCGCAGAAAGCCCATTTAAACATGCTGTGACACCACTGACAGTTGTTCACACCAGCTGAGTGGCGGATAATGGTGTCTCAGCCATCAAACACATGCTATCCTTTAACAGTACTTTGATAGGAATAGTTGTTTTTTTTCTGCGGAGAAACACACAGCTGGAAGGACTGCAACCTTGTTTCTCAGGCCATTTGTGTACATGCGGGATGATTGCAGGCTTTTTACAGGCTGTAACAGTGAGAACTGGAACCCTAAAAACTACTTGGAAAGTGAGGCGTCTCAGTGCCACCTCTCTGGCGTGCATTCAGACACAGCTGGAATGATTGCAGCTTTTGTTCCTCAAAGCCCTGTGTGCGGTGATGGAGCAACAGCGCCCTCCTTTGGTGACAGCTGAGAGGGAAAAAAAGCTTACAGCACCTGGTATTCCCAGGCGGTCTCCCATCCAAGTACTAACCAGGCCCGACCCTGCTTAGCTTCCGAGATCAGACGAGATCGGGCGTGTTCAGGGTGGTATGGCCGTAAGCGACGAAACAGGCCGCAGAAAGCCCATTTAAACATGCTGTGACACCACTGACAGTTGCTCACACCAGCTGAGTGGCGGATAATGGTGTCTCAGCCATCAAACACATGCTATCCTTTAACAGTACTTTGATAGGAATAGTTGTTTTTTTCTGCGGAGAAACACACAGCTGGAAGGACTGCAACCTTGTTTCTCAGGCCATTTGTGTACATGCGGGATGATTGCAGGCTTTTTACAGGCTGTAACAGTGAGAACTGGAACCCTAAAAACTACTTGGAAAGTGAGGCGTCTCAGTGCCACCTCTCTGGCGTGCATTCAGACACAGCTGGAATGATTGCAGCTTTTGTTCCTCAAAGCCCTGTGTGCGGTGATGGAGCAACAGCGCCCTCCTTTGGTGACAGCTGAGAGGGAAAAAAAGCTTACAGCACCTGGTATTCCCAGGCGGTCTCCCATCCAAGTACTAACCAGGCCCGACCCTGCTTAGCTTCCGAGATCAGACGAGATCGGGCGTGTTCAGGGTGGTATGGCCGTAAGCGACGAAACAGGCCGCAGAAAGCCCATTTAAACATGCTGTGACACCACTGACAGTTGCTCACACCAGCTGAGTGGCGGATAATGGTGTCTCAGCCATCAAACACATGCTATCCTTTAACAGTACTTTGATAGGAATAGTTGTTTTTTTTCTGCGGAGAAACACACAGCTGGAAGGACTGCAACCTTGTTTCTCAGGCCATTTGTGTACATGCGGGATGATTGCAGGCTTTTTACAGGCTGTAACAGTGAGAACTGGAACCCTAAAAACTACTTGGAAAGTGAGGCGTCTCAGTGCCACCTCTCTGGCGTTAATTCAGACACAGCTGGAATGATTGCAGCTTTTGTTCCTCAAAGCCCTGTGTGCGGTGATGGAGCAACAGCGCCCTCCTTTGGTGACAGCTGAGAGGGAAAAAAAGTTTACAGCACCTGGTATTCCCAGGCGGTCTCCCATCCAAGTACTAACCAGGCCCGACCCTGCTTAGCTTCCGAGATCAGACGAGATCGGGCGTGTTCAGGGTGGTATGGCCGTAAGCGACGAAACAGGCCGCAGAAAGCCCATTTAAACATGCTGTGACACCACTGACAGTTGCTCACACCAGCTGAGTGGCGGATAATGGTGTCTCAGCCATCAAACACATGCTATCCTTTAACAGTACTTTGATAGGAATAGTTGTTTTTTTTCTGCGGAGAAACACACAGCTGGAAGGACTGCAACCTTGTTTCTCAGGCCATTTGTGTACATGCGGGATGATTGCAGGCTTTTTACAGGCTGTAACAGTGAGAACTGGAACCCAAAAAACTACTTGGAAAGTGAGGCGTCTCAGTGCCACCTCTCTGGCGTGCATTCAGACACAGCTGGAATGATTGCAGCTTTTGTTCCTCAAAGCCCTGTGTGCGGTGATGGAGCAACAGCGCCCTCCTTTGGTGACAGCTGAGAGGGAAAAAAAGCTTACAGCACCTGGTATTCCCAGGCGGTCTCCCATCCAAGTACTAACCAGGCCCGACCCTGCTTAGCTTCCGAGATCAGACGAGATCGGGCGTGTTCAGGGTGGTATGGCCGTAAGCGACGAAACAGGCCGCAGAAAGCCCATTTAAACATGCTGTGACACCACTGACAGTTGCTCACACCAGCTGAGTGGCGGATAATGGTGTCTCAGCCATCAAACACATGCTATCCTTTAACAGTACTTTGATAGGAATAGTTGTTTTTTTTCTGCGGAGAAACACACAGCTGGAAGGACTGCAACCTTGTTTCTCAGGCCATTTGTGTACATGCGGGATGATTGCAGGCTTTTTACAGGCTGTAACAGTGAGAACTGGAACCCTAAAAACTACTTGGAAAGTGAGGCGTCTCAGTGCCACCTCTCTGGCGTGCATTCAGACACAGCTGGAATGATTGCAGCTTTTGTTCCTCAAAGCCCTGTGTGCGGTGATGGAGCAACAGCGCCCTCCTTTGGTGACAGCTGAGAGGGAAAAAAAGCTTACAGCACCTGGTATTCCCAGGCGGTCTCCCATCCAAGTACTAACCAGGCCCGACCCTGCTTAGCTTCCGAGATCAGACGAGATCGGGCGTGTTCAGGGTGGTATGGCCGTAAGCGACGAAACAGGCCGCAGAAAGCCCATTTAAACATGCTGTGACACCACTGACAGTTGCTCACACCAGCTGAGTGGCGGATAATGGTGTCTCAGCCATTAAACACATGCTATCCTTTAACAGTACTTTGATAGGAATAGTTGTTTTTTTTTCTGCGGAGAAACACACAGCTGGAAGGACTGCAACCTTGTTTCTCAGGCCATTTGTGTACATGCGGGATGATTGCAGGCTTTTTACAGGCTGTAACAGTGAGAACTGGAACCCAAAAAACTACTTGGAAAGTGAGGCGTCTCAGTGCCACCTCTCTGGCGTGCATTCAGACACAGCTGGAATGATTGCAGCTTTTGTTCCTCAAAGCCCTGTGTGCGGTGATGGAGCAACAGCGCCCTCCTTTGGTGACAGCTGAGAGGGAAAAAAAGCTTACAGCACCTGGTATTCCCAGGCGGTCTCCCATCCAAGTACTAACCAGGCCCGACCCTGCTTAGCTTCCGAGATCAGACGAGATCGGGCGTGTTCAGGGTGGTGTGGCCGTAAGCTACGAAACAGGCCGCAGAAAGCCCATTTAAACATGCTGTGACACCACTGACAGTTGCTCACACCAGCTGAGTGGCGGATAATGGTGTCTCAGCCATCAAACACATGCTATCCTTTAACAGTACTTTGATAGGAATAGTTGTTTTTTTTCTGCGGAGAAACACACAGCTGGAAGGACTGCAGCCTTGTTTCTCAGGCCATTTGTGTACATGCGGGATGATTGCAGGCTTTTTACAGGCTGTAACAGTGAGAACTGGAACCCTAAAAACTACTTGGAAAGTGAGGCGTCTCAGTGCCACCTCTCTGGCGTGCATTCAGACACAGCTGGAATGATTGCAGCTTTTGTTCCTCAAAGCCCTGTGTGCGGTGATGGAGCAACAGCGCCCTCCTTTGGTGACAGCTGAGAGGGAAAAAAAGCTTACAGCACCTGGTATTCCCAGGCGGTCTCTCATCCAAGTACTAACCAGGCCCGACCCTGCTTAGCTTCCGAGATCAGACGAGATCGGGCGTGTTCAGGGTGGTATGGCCGTAAGCGACGAAACAGGCCGCAGAAAGCCCATTTAAACATGCTGTGACACCACTGACAGTTGCTCACACCAGCTGAGTGGCGGATAATGGTGTCTCAGCCATCAAACACATGCTATCCTTTAACAGTACTTTGATAGGAATAGTTGTTTTTTTTTCTGCGGAGAAACACACAGCTGGAAGGACTGCAACCTTGTTTCTCAGGCCATTTGTGTACATGCGGGATGATTGCAGGCTTTTTACAGGCTGTAACAGTGAGAACTGGAACCCTAAAAACTACTTGGAAAGTGAGGCGTCTCAGTGCCACCTCTCTGGCGTGCATTCAGACACAGCTGGAATGATTGCAGCTTTTGTTCCTCAAAGCCCTGTGTGCGGTGATGGAGCAACAGCGCCCTCCTTTGGTGACAGCTGAGAGGGAAAAAAAGCTTACAGCACCTGGTATTCCCAGGCGGTCTCCCATCCAAGTACTAACCAGGCCCGACCCTGCTTAGCTTCCGAGATCAGACGAGATCGGGCGTGTTTTTTTTTTTTTATCTTTTATTATCAAAAATATATCATGATCTTATTTTATATACATTCCAGCTGACAAAACAAACATAAAAACCAACATTAAAGACATGAAACACCCCCTTTAACTAAACAAAAATACACATAGCCACAATAACACTATGTGCCAAAAGAAATACTAACAAATAAATCACATTCTCAATTTACATACATTCACTCTGACAAGGCAAACATAAAAACCAACATTAAAGACATGAAACACCCCCTTTAACTAAACAAAAATACACATAGCCACAATAACACTATGTGCCAAAAGAAATACTAAAAAAAAATAAATCACATTCTCAATTTACATACATACAAGCTGACAAGACAAACATACAAACCAACATTAAAGACATGAAACACCCCCTTTAACCAAACAAAAAGACACATAGCCACAATAACACTATGTGCCAAAAGAAATACTAAAAAAAAAAAAAATCACATTCTCAATTTGCATACATTCAATCTGACAAGACAAACATAAAAACCAACATTAAAGACATGAAACACCCCCTTTAACTAAACAAAAAGACACATAGCCACCATAACACTATGTGTCAAAATAATAATAATAAAACTAATAATAATAATCATATAGATGACCAAATAAAAGAAACAATACAAAAAATAGATGTAGACAATAACTACCCCAACATAAAACCCCTAAGACATACATTTTTCCCTTCCATTACTTTTACATAATTATTGTGACTGTTGAACTGCTGATGAAAAGTGTCTTGGTCTGCTAGAAATATGGTCCTGAGGTGAGCTGTGAATGTGTTCTGAAAATATCTTGTAACATTTATTGTTTTGTTGTCAAATAATTGGTGATTCCGTCTTGTCCATAAAGATTTTCTGCCGAATGCTAGGATGGAGTTGATGAGTGTATTGTTCCTGTTTGTGTGTTTTCCTGTGATTCCAAATGTCCAAGCCCATGACCAATCTGTATCAGTGTGTGTTGTGAAGTTGCAGTGAGTCTCTAATATGGTCCTGATGTATGACTGAAACTGTTTTGATTCTGTGCATGTGTTGAAGATATGTTCCAAGTCCTCTGATTCTTTATTGCAAACGGTGCATGTTCTTGAATATTTTTCTTTGTTGATCTGATGTAATATAATCCCTGTGTAAATCCTTCTGTGTCGAATGTTAAAATCCATGTTTATTGTATTGTTGTCCATAATTGGTATGTCCAGGTTTGACCATATAGATGAGATGTCCATGTTAGGGTATTTTTCCTTCCAGTATTTCTCTGCTGTGGGGGGCCTTTTGATGAGATGTATTAATGACCGGTACCAGGTTCTTGTATTTATTTCCTTTATGTCCTTTTGCTTGAGTTGTAGCTGGGGAAGGGCGGCTCTGGTATCTTTCTCTTTCTCCTTCAACATGCTCCGCCACGTAGGGTCAAGAGCCTGTTCAAACTTTCCTTTAAGTTTTATTATATTTCCTTTCCTATAACTAACATTTTTTCCTTTTAGTTTTCCACAAATTAAATCTATGTTAAACTCACCCCTCCCATCGATTATATCTCCCACCCTGGTCAAACCAGCAGCCCGCATAGGACCGCTGGTTAGAACCCTCCCCCCGCACAAAAAAAATGGACTGTCAAGGAAAGGTAACTGCAGCACATGCTCTTTATTCCTGCACTTGGGCCAGAGGTGGGGCAGAATTTTGCCCCATGCCTCTAGTACCTCCTGGTAGAAGCCAGGTAGGCGGCTCCTGGCTTTTCCGGGGAGGAGGGCGCACAGGTTGTACGCGTCTCTCTCCCCGTACTCAGCCAGATAGCTCGCCATCCAGTCCTCCCAGGGGTACTGCCGGTCCGAATCAAGAAAATTCTTAACAATTTTGATCCTAAGTGCGTCTCTTTTGGCACCGATGTCAATTAGTCCTAAACCCCCCTCCCTTTTTTTAGCAATTAACACTCTGTGAGCAATCGAATTTCCCTTTCCCCTCCAGAGGAAGGAGGAGATTGCTGCTGTCAGCGCTTTTAGAGCCCATTGCGGCAGCTCACAGGTTCCCAAAATGTGGTTAATTTTTGACAGTATCAAAGCATTAACTACAATTACCTTTCCTTTCAGTGTTAACCCTCTTGCTCGCCATAAATTTAAACTACTCTGCACTTTCCCTATCATTTCCCTCCACCCTCTGTCCCTAGCCTCACTCTCATTCTCTCCTATATATACACCCAGTATTTTCCTACACCCCGTGTTTTCCCCAAATCCCCATTTATTTACATAGTCTTCCACCTTTCCAATTATACCTATCTCAGATTTAGTTATGTTTATTTTTGCTCCTGATGCCATGCTGTAAGTTTTGAAGTGTTCCATGATTTTGTCTATGCCTTTCCCTGATTTGATTGTTATTGTAATGTCGTCTGCGTATTGTGTTATTTTGATAGAACTGTTTGTGGGTGTTTTTATTCCTACTATTTCCTTGTCTTTAATTATTGCTTGAGCTAACGGTTCTGCCACTATGCTATATAATAGCGCTGATAATGGGCAGCCTTGCCTCACTGATCTTTTTATTGGGAAACTGTCTGTTATTGTACCATTGCATTTTATTACACTTTTTGCATTATTGTAAAGAAGCTGTATCCAATTTATAAAATCTTGCCCATAACCTAATTCTGCTAAAACCTTGAATAAAAACTTGTGTTCTACTCTGTCGAAAGCTTTTTCCAAATCTATTGTTAACAGAAGGCCCCCCTGTACTGTCATCCCTCTTACTGTATCTCTTATTGTAGCAATTGAATCTTGGATGTCCCTGTTTGGTATACTGTATGCTTGATTTGGACTGATTATCTGATCTAGAGTCTGTTTTAATCTATTAGCCAATGTTTTGGAAAGTATCTTGTAATCTGTGTTTAGCAGGCTTATTGGTCTATAGTTGGATATTTCGTTTCTGTCACCTTTGTTCTTGTATATTACTGTTATCATACCTGTGGTGAATGATTTGGGTGTTTCTTGTTGTTTTTGCATTGTATGGTAGAGGTCGAGTAACAGGGGGGCCATCTGTTCACTAAATTTGATATAGAAGTCAGCCGTTAGACCGTCACTCCCAGGACTTTTATTTTTGTTTAAGTTTTTGATTGCATATTCAATTTCTTCCTTTGTTAATTTGCTGTCACACCACACTTTATCCTCTATATCTATCTTTTTATCTAAGTAGGTTAATATTTCTTCAGTTTTCTCTATATCACTTCCCTCCTCCTTAAATAAGTTTATATAATAGTCTTTTATAATTTCTAGTATTTTTATTTTGTCTTTATGGATGTTGTTATCTTGGTCTTTAAGTTCTTCTATTACAGTTTTGTTCTGTTTTTGTTTTTCCAACCCCAAAAAAAACGCAGTGCACCTTTCACCCTCCACCAAATTTTGGAACCTGCACCTTATTGCTGCTCCTTTACATTTTTTCTTTTCTATGCTGTGTAATTGGTTTTTGTAACATTCGTACATTTCACAGCTTCTATTTTTTTGATTATCTAATAATATGACTTCTTCTTCTAGCTGCTTTCTAATATTCTGTTCTTCTTGTTTTTCTTTCCATCTTTTCTCTTTGCTATAATTAATACTCACTTTTTTAATTCTTTCTTTTATATTATCCCATCTTTCTATATAATTATTATCTATTTGCATTTCTGTTTTTGCATAACTAAGTACTTTTTTGATTTTTTTAATATATACCGGGTCTGTTAGAAGGCTGGAGTTGAGGCACCAGGTGCCTCCTCCCTTGATCCCTCCTTCAGCACCCAGTTGGCAAATGACAGTGGCATGATCGCTCCAGGAATTGTAACTGTAATGTATGTTGTTAATTTGCTTCACTGTGTCAGCTGCAGCCAAACACAGGTCAATCCTAGATTGTCTAAGTCTCCCTTTGACCACCTGTCTCCTCGAGAATTCTCTTTTAAATTTGTTTTGTATCCTCCATATATCTATTAAGTTGTGACTATCCATTAAATCATAAAGAGCTGTTCTACTTATGTCATTTTTATATACATTATTTATTGAAATATCTGATTTGGTTAATACTGTATTAAAATCACCTATTATTATAGTTCTATTGTTTATCCATCTTCCTAATTTGTTAAACAAACCCTTCCTTTCCTTCTCACAGTTATCGGCATATAGGTTAATTAGTCTATACGTGCTATTATTTACTTCGATATCTATAATTAATATTCTACCTTTATCGTCTTTATAAATTACTTTACTGTTCTTTACGTTATTACTATTTATTAGGGTTGCTATACCGCAGGATTTATTAGTGCCGTTATTATAATATATTTCCCCTTTATATATTTTAGTTGCTGCCTCAAGGCTGCTTTTATCCCACCTCGTCTCTTGGAGGCAGAGGATGTCGCAGCTCGGACTGGACAGTATCGCATTCATCCTGTCACAAGTGCGGAGCCCGTTGACATTGAGAGAGTGCAGCAACAACATGATTAATGGAAAAGAAAGGATTGTTACAAATTACGCTTAATCATCATTTTCCTTTATCTTTTTTCCTTCTTTTACTGATCGATGATTTATTAGAGGTGTGCTGCTTCCTAAGATTTTTAATGGTGGTGAAGTCCATCTCGGAGTCACTGTCTGATCTGCCCAAACGGCGGAGGACCATGGTGGTTGCCGAGGCCGGCTCTCTGGGGGGTGCGGCTGCCACAGGCTGCAGGTCACTCGGGGTTTCCCCCACTTCCATTGAGTCTGAGGCTTGAGATGGCTCTGGCCTCTCCACGAGCCCATTGCCGCCTCTGCCCCTTACTCCCTGGTGTAGGCCTGAGTCTATGCTCAGACCATCCATACTTGAGCCAATTTCCACATTTAGGCTCTGTGCAGCATTAGTAGGACTCAGAGCCCCCCCCTGAGAGAGAGCCTCTCTGCCAGCTCCGCCCGTGGTGCCGCTGCCCCCCACTCCGGCCTCCTCTCCTTCCTCCTCCTCCTCCTCACTCATGTCCTCCGCTTCACTGTAAAGCTCCTCCGATCCGGACTCCACCACCGCTTCAGATTCACTATAGTTACAATTACATTCATTTACTGGGTTCCAGCACACCTCACATTTTTTAATCTTTTTCTGTTGGTTGCTGCACTCCCTAGCATAATGCCCCTGTACTCCACACTTGTGACAGGAAAAATCAGGACAATCCCTCAGGATGTGCCCAGGCTGAAGACACATCCTGCAAACCTTCGCTTGTCTGTCATGGATTACTCTAAAATATTCTGGTCCCATAGCTGTTTCAAACCTTGCAGAGTATGGCAGTGATTGTACTTTCTCAGTGAATTTTACTTTAAGGAAACGTGTACCATCTGCTATCTGAGTGCCCGGCCACATCCGCCTCCTAATGGCGGATGCAGCCGAGACACCCCACCCTTCTAACTTTTGTAATATTTCTTCGTCTGAGATGTAAGCTGGCAGATTTAAAAAAGACACCATCAATTCATCATTACATAACTCTTTTACAAAAATATTACAGTTCCCTATTTTAAAACCATCTAGGAGCCGCTCCTTCCCTTTGACATGAGACATCGTGATCTCATAACTCCTGGCACCGGTCGCTCTGCACGCTATAAGCCCCCCACACAGAGCTCTGATGGCCCGCATTAACTCAAGGACCGGAACCTCCTCTTGCCCAGTAACCTCCAAGCTTACCGTTAGCTCTCTGTTGTATGCCGTCTTAGCCCCCTCTTTCGCTGTCTCCTGTTTCTGCTCTCTCTCTCCAGCTGTTTTCGTCGCTCTCTCTCCCTCTTTTTCCGCTCCGGCGCTCGCTGCTCGCTCGCCCCCCGACATGCCTTTCTCCTTCTCTGCCGCCGCTCCTGGAGCTCCTTTTCTCTCGGGCCTTCTCAGGCCTTCTCTCCCAGCCTCCCTCGATGTATCTCGAGCCCCAGGAGCTCTCGGGCCGGTCCCGTTCCGCGGCGCACGGCCGGTATCCTTCGCTTGCTGCGCTCTCTCTCCTCTCTCTCCCGCCAACATGACGGAGGCAGCCACTTCCGTATTTTCTTTACTATTATTCCTCCTCTTACTCCTTTGCTCTTTAGATTTCACCAGCTCCCATTCATTATCTTCCTCTCCCATTGCTGCTTGCTTTGTATTAAGTCCGTGATCCGTTTTCGTAGCCGTTTTATCCATCGCCGTGTTCGTTGACATGTTATACACCATGAAAAAAAGAAATAACGGAAAAAACCTCCCCCGAACAGTAAAAACTGTCGGGGGGAAAAAGTCCACACACAAAACTAACTAAGGATGCACGGAAAATAATAGGATAATAAAGGAAAAGAAAGAAACATATGAAATAAATCAAAACAGAGGTCCGCGATCCTCTCTGCTCCAGCTGGTTTGCTTCTGGCTGCCTCCACTGCGCGCGCATACGTGTTCAGGGGGTGTGGCCGTAAGCGACGAAACAGGCCGCAGAAAGCCCATTTAAACATGCTGTGACACCACTGACAGTTGCTCACACCAGCTGAGTGGTGGATAATGGTGTCTCAGCCATCAAACACATGCTATCCTTTAACAGTACTTTGATAGGAATAGTTGTTTTTTTTCTGCGGAGAAACACACAGCTGGAAGGACTGCAACCTTGTTTCTCAGGCCATTTATGTACATGCGGGATGATTGCAGGCTTTTTACAGGCTGTAACAGTGAGAACTGGAACCCTAAAAACTACTTGGAAAGTGAGGCGTCTCAGTGCCACCTCTCTGGCGTGCATTCAGACACAGCTGGAATGATTGCAGCTTTTGTTCCTCAAAGCCCTGTGTGCGGTGATGGAGCAACAGCGCCCTCCTTTGGTGACAGCTGAGAGGGAAAAAAAGCTTACAGCACCTGGTATTCCCAGGCGGTCTCCCATCCAAGTACTAACCAGGCCCGACCCTGCTTAGCTTCCGAGATCAGACGAGATCGGGCGTGTTCAGGGTGGTATGGCCGTAAGCGACGAAACAGGCCGCAGAAAGCCCATTTAAACATGCTGTGACACCACTGACAGTTGCTCACACCAGCTGAGTGGCGGATAATGGTGTCTCAGCCATCAAACACATGCTATCCTTTAACAGTACTTTGATAGGAATAGTTGTTTTTTTTCTGCGGAGAAACACACAGCTGGAAGGACTGCAACCTTGTTTCTCAGGCCATTTGTGTACATGCGGGATGATTGCAGGCTTTTTACAGGCTGTAACAGTGAGAACTGGAACCCTAAAAACTACTTGGAAAGTGAGGCGTCTCAGTGCCACCTCTCTGGCGTTAATTCAGACACAGCTGGAATGATTGCAGCTTTTGTTCCTCAAAGCCCTGTGTGCGGTGATGGAGTAACAGCGCCCTCCTTTGGTGACAGCTGAGAGGGAAAAAAAGTTTACAGCACCTGGTATTCCCAGGCGGTCTCCCATCCAAGTACTAACCAGGCCCGACCCTGCTTAGCTTCCGAGATCAGACGAGATCGGGCGTGTTCAGGGTGGTATGGCCGTAAGCGACGAAACAGGCCGCAGAAAGCCCATTTAAACATGCTGTGACACCACTGACAGTTGCTCACACCAGCTGAGTGGCGGATAATGGTGTCTCAGCCATCAAACACATGCTATCCTTTAACAGTACTTTGATAGGAATAGTTGTTTTTTTTCTGCGGAGAAACACACAGCTGGAAGGAC
>NC_070599.1:495000-507500 GCF_027409825.1 Scomber japonicus
AAAAAATAAAAATAAATTATTTACAGACATCATTTCTTCTATCAAATTACCCAATATAACATTATTGCTTTTAGACATTTATTTGAAGTATTACCTTCTACCAGTGCCACTCAATTTCACCCTTATGTTTGTAAGTAAATAGACTACTGTGTTCAGTGAAGAGCTTAGTGAAGTTCACAGCGCTGTGCATCATCCTATATTTAATCTGAGTCTGTACTATGCTTTTGAAGATTGACCAGACAGAAATGAGCCTATTTTCATAATGTGCTATGTTACGTCTTGATTTAATAGCCCATCTAGCATGACTCAATAGGAACCTGCACAGCTCTGTGTTCTTCACCCTGCTCTTCTCCCAAATACCAAATAAAACAAAAATTTCCCATGAATCCCTATCATCCCAGATTAATCCTAGTTTTTTGATCAGACAACATTTCAACCTGCCAAAAAATTCACCCAGTTCATTACATCTTACATACATATGCACTAAATTTTCATCTTCTAACCCACACACATCACACTCTCTGTCGACCCCCCTGTCCAACTGGTGCAGGATCACATTAGTGTAAATTTTGTTATGTCTTAATTTGAAATCATGATCTGCTGCTTCAATGCTATTCCCTTTAATTTTCCATGTCTCCCAGATTTTATCCCCATCTAATGTAGGATACATCCTGCTCCAGTAGGACAACGAGGCCGGCCTCTGTGTCACCTTCATTACAACACGTTCATAGATTTGTTTGCACTTTATCACACTAAAATCTCTGATTTCTTCACCATGAAAAAATGTTAAATCAGGAAACCTACTACTCCTGTCTCTTCTCGTGTCTGATTTGATTTTTGATTTCCATGATTGTGGAATACTTTCTTGAATTACTTTGTAATAATTGTCCACAGTTGCATATTTTACATCATAATCTATTTCTTTTACACTATCATATACTGCCTGCGTGGGTAGAAACCCAGGTATTACTTCATACATTATATCTTTCAGTTGAACTATTTTTGCCTGTATCATCTTTGCATTATACAACAATTGATCTCCTCTTTTGACATATTTGTTCAGAAAAATAGGTAATTCTTTTATCATGCTCACAGAGCTAGCCCCATAGTGTATGTGTTCTAAGAACTCTCCCTGAGCTGACAGGACCTCCCTATAAAAATGTGGGAGTACTGCCATCATGGGTGTCTTCAGTTTCATCAGTAACACATAATCCCCTATATTTAATATCTTGTTCAGAAAATACCTCATTAAATTTTTCCAGCCATAGTCAGTGTTGTCACAGAGATATTTCTTAACTAACTTGATTCTAAAAGCTTTTTTCCTACTTTCTATATCTAACAGTTTTAGACCCCCCTCATTATATTTGTTTATTAATGTTTTCCTAGCTATTTTACTAATTGTGCTTCCCCAAATGAATTTAGTGCTTATTTCATGTAATCTATTCAATACCCACAAGGGTAAGTCTAATACGTCTAACACGTAATTCAGTTTAGAATAAACCAGACTATTTAACACCACTACTTTCCCATTAAGTTTTAAATCTCTCATCCTCCACCATGTTAATATCACTTCTATGTTGTTTAGTATTTTTGTCCAGGTTTCATCTCTTGCCATCACATTATCAACTCCTATATATGTTCCTAGTATTTTCACATGTTTTGGTTGTATTTTCAATGTCATGCTGGTTTGTGCAGGGCTGACCATGTTAATAAATAGTACTTCTGATTTAATGATATTTATCCGGGAGCCTGATGCTCTACCGAACATGTTCACTAGCTCGATTGCCCTATTCACACTCTCCATATCTTTTAACATCAAGGTTGTGTCATCCGCAAATTGCTGGATGACACACACCCCCCCTCCAGGTAAATCAATCCCTTTAACATGATTGTCACATTTCAATAACACACTTAAAGGTTCCACAACAATAGAATATAACAGTGAAGACATGGGACACCCCTGTCTTACTGACCTATTTAGTTTGAATTCATCAGTTAAGACACCATTAATTTTGACTCTCCCTGTCGCTGTACTATATAATAGTTTTAACCAATTTGTAAATTTTTCTCCAAATCCCATTTTCTGTAATACTTTAAACATGAAATCATGCTCCACCCTGTCAAAAGCTTTGTTAAAATCTAACGAAACCAAAATCCCTTCCCTCCCTGTTATTTTTAAATATTCTATTGTGTCTCTAATAGTATGGATTATGTCTGGTGCCCCCCTCCCTGGAATACTGTATGCCTGTGTCGGTGCTATAATACTATGCATGACTGTTTTAACTCTATTTGCAAACACCTTCATCAAAATCTTATAATCTACATTTAAAAGAGTAATAGGCCTATAGTTGGCCAGATCTGTTTTATCCCCCTTTTTAAAAATCAGGGTGATTACACCTTCTGCCATCGTCTTTCCTACTCTTTCAGTCCTTATCATTTCATTATATACCTTCAATAGAATCGGCTTAAGCACACTGGCAAAAACCTTATAAAAATTAGCTGTCAGCCCATCACTACCCGGACTCTTATTAGTTGTTAAATTTTTTATAGCTTCCTCTATTTCCTCTACTCTGAGTTCCTGATCACATAACTCTCTGTCTCCTTCAGCTAACTCCACTTTTAATTTGTCTAATACCTCCGATGTTATTTTATCATCTGACCCTTCTGATGTAAACAGATTTACATAAAATTCATGCACATTTTCTATAATATTTGATAATTTTGACGTTACTTCCCCACCTTTAATTTTTAACTCATGTATATAGCATTGTTCTTGTTTTCTCCTTTCTAAGTTTAAAAAGAAGCTGGTACTCTTTTCTCCCTCCACTGCATATTGTGCTCTACTTCTTATTATAGCTCCTTCACATTTTTTCCTTCCCAATTCTTTTAGATCTTCATACAGAGCGCCCAGCCTGTCTTCATCACCAACGTCTTGCATATTTATTCTATCAATCTCATCTATAATTTTCCTTTCCTTTTGTAAGTCTTTAAACCTCAATTTTTTTGCAAAATTAATGCTTTTTTGTTTAATTTCCCTTTTTAGATTTTCCCACTCTTCTATGACATCGTTTTTGAAACCAGGCTGTACGCTCTTCTTCATAATTAAATTGTGTATCTGCTGCACATAAGATTCATTTTCTAATAAATTTGCATTTAGGTGCCATAAACCCCCTCCCCTTCCTTTCCTCAAATCCCCCATTGTCACAATCAAAAATGCATGATCGCTTAAACAGTTAATTTCATAATAAACAGAATGCATATTTACCAGTTGGTCCTCTTTTGCAATACATAAATCGATTCTACTTCTATTTATTTTTCCTTGAACTTGCTGGACTCTTGAGTATGTTCTTAATACTGGATTTTTTTGCCTCCACACATCACACCACTTCTCCTTTAACATCCACTCCTTTAAAACAGTCCTTGAAGTGTCTGTTTTCAGCGGACCTATCACATTTCCGTCCAAATCATTTAATTTCACATTAAAGTCCCCCATGATGATGTCAGTTGCTTGTCCATGTTGTTGTATTTCTTTAAAGAAATTTGAACGTTCACTTTCCACGTTCGGGGCATATATATTCAAAAGTTCATAAGTCCGTTTGTGTATTTTAAATTTGATTTTTACCCACCTCCCTTCCCCATCACCATTCACCAAGGTGGCATTTATATCACAGTTTCTTTTATTTATTAATACACTGACTCCTCTTGCTCTGTTAGTCCCAAAACTAGAAAAAAATTGTCCACTCCACAATTGTCCCATTTGTACCTCAGTTGCTGCATCCCAGTGAGTCTCTTGGAGGCAAATGACATCTGCTTTGCACAATCTAATGAGTTTATTAAATTTGGCAATGCTTCTAAGTCCATTCGCATTCAAGGATGCTAGTGTCAGTGTCATTTACAAGACAAGAAAGAATATATCCCCTATCATATGTATTGCTTTCATTTCTTTCTGTCCTTTTTATTTTTCCTCCCTCTAGTCCCTCTCTGAGGCAAAACCACACTTTCCACTTCATTCATGTCTTTTCCTCCCCCTTTAACCTCATCCTCTGGTCTTACCCCTTGTGATGTGTTCAGCTGTCTCTCTGATCGCGGGTCACCTCCGCCGTCGCTGCTACGGAGGATACTCCTGCTGCGTCCCCTTCTGTACCCGCTGTCCTCCGACTCCGCACCTCCTCTCCGCTCCGTCACCTCACTCCTTCCCTCCAACATCTGGGTCCCCCTGGTCACGTCGACACTGTCGCTACTGCTCTCCTTTTCCCCGACAGCCTCCATCTCCTCCTCAGACTCTCTCCTCTCCTCCTCGTCCGTCTCCATTTCGCTTGACGCCTCCTCTTTTTTGCTACCTTCCTCCTCCACGTCCTCCTCCTCCTCCACCATCTCTCCCCTCTCTGTGGCCACCGCTGTCATGTCCACACATTCACGTGCATAATGTCCTTGTTTTTTGCACCTGAAGCAGTAAAACTCCGGGCACTCACGCAGTATATGTCCCGGTTGCAGACACAACCGACACACTTTCATCTGCTGATCATGCAGGACTCGAAAATATTCAGCTCCCTCTAGAGTGTCAAACTTGGTGCTATAAGGCAGGGACGAAATCGCCTCAGGAAATTTTACCTTGAGGAATCTTGTCCCATCATAGATTTCCGTCCCTGCCCATTTCCGTTGGCGAATATCCGATGCCGGTTCCACTCCCCACTGACGTAATTTGTCCTTTATTTGATCGTCCGTTATGTACAGTGGTAGATTCAGAAAAGACACCACTCTTGTGTTTTTTATTAGTTCTGTTGCCACAATTCTTGAGTTTTTGATCTTAAATCCGTCCAGCAGTCTTTCTTTTCCTTTTATATTGCTCATGGTGAGCTCCCAACGCTTGCCATTCTTGGTCCTGCAGCCCAACACTCTTCCACATATGAGCTCCACTGCTTTTAAAAGATCAATCATCGTAATAATATCATCCCCCTCTATCTCCACATTAATTACAAGCTCTTTGACAATATTATCACTCCTGACCTCTTTAGTTTTCCCCTCCGCTCCGTCCTCCTTCCTCCACACTGCTCCTCCATAACGTCCTCCTTGCTGCAGAGTCTCCTCTGCTCTCTCCACTCTCTCCTTCCCCGCTCCTCTCTCCACTCCTCTGTCGGCCCCACTCTCTCCGACCTCCACCTCTCCTTCTCTCCTCTCTCCACCTGCTGCGGAGAAACACACAGCTGGAAGGACTGCAACCTTGTTTCTCAGGCCATTTGTGTACATGCGGGATGATTGCAGGCTTTTTACAGGCTGTAACAGTGAGAACTGGAACCCTAAAAACTACTTGGAAAGTGAGGCGTCTCAGTGCCACCTCTCTGGCGTGCATTCAGACACAGCTGGAATGATTGCAGCTTTTGTTCCTCAAAGCCCTGTGTGCGGTGATGGAGCAACAGCGCCCTCCTTTGGTGACAGCTGAGAGGGAAAAAAAGCTTACAGCACCTGGTATTCCCAGGCGGTCTCCCATCCAAGTACTAACCAGGCCCGACCCTGCTTAGCTTCCGAGATCAGACGAGATCGGGCGTGTTCAGGGTGGTATGGCCGTAAGCGACGAAACAGGCCGCAGAAAGCCCATTTAAACATGCTGTGACACCACTGACAGTTGCTCACACCAGCTGAGTGGCGGATAATGGTGTCTCAGCCATCAAACACATGCTATCCTTTAACAGTACTTTGATAGGAATAGTTTTTTTTTTTCTGCGGAGAAACACACAGCTGGAAGGACTGCAACCTTGTTTCTCAGGCCATTTGTGTACATGCGGGATGATTGCAGGCTTTTTACAGGCTGTAACAGTGAGAACTGGAACCCTAAAAACTACTTGGAAAGTGAGGCGTCTCAGTGCCACCTCTCTGGCGTGCATTCAGACACAGCTGGAATGATTGCAGCTTTTGTTCCTCAAAGCCCTGTGTGCGGTGATGGAGCAACAGCGCCCTCCTTTGGTGACAGCTGAGAGGGAAAAAAAGCTTACAGCACCTGGTATTCCCAGGCGGTCTCCCATCCAAGTACTAACCAGGCCCGACCCTGCTTAGCTTCCGAGATCAGACGAGATCGGGCGTGTTCAGGGTGGTATGGCCGTAAGCGACGAAACAGGCCGCAGAAAGCCCATTTAAACATGCTGTGACACCACTGACAGTTGCTCACACCAGTTGAGTGGCGGATAATGGTGTCTCAGCCATCAAACACATGCTATCCTTTAACAGTACTTTGATAGGAATAGTTGTTTTTTTTCTGCGGAGAAACACACAGCTGGAAGGACTGCAACCTTGTTTCTCAGGCCATTTGTGTACATGCGGGATGATTGCAGGCTTTTTACAGGCTGTAACAGTGAGAACTGGGACCCTAAAAACTACTTGGAAAGTGAGGCGTCTCAGTGCCACCTCTCTGGCGTGCATTCAGACACAGCTGGAATGATTGCAGCTTTTGTTCCTCAAAGCCCTGTGTGCGGTGATGGAGCAACAGCGCCCTCCTTTGGTGACAGCTGAGAGGGAAAAAAAGCTTACAGCACCTGGTATTCCCAGGCGGTCTCCCATCCAAGTACTAACCAGGCCCTACCCTGCTTAGCTTCCGAGATCAGACGAGATCGGGCGTGTTCAGGGTGGTATGGCCGTAAGCGATGAAACAGGCCGCAGAAAGCCCATTTAAACATGCTGTGACACCACTGACAGTTGCTCACACCAGCTGAGTGGCGGATAATGGTGTCTCAGCCATCAAACACATGCTATCCTTTGACAGTACTTTGATAGGAATAGTTTTTTTTTTCTGCGGAGAAACACACAGCTGGAAGGACTGCAACCTTGTTTCTCAGGCCATTTGTGTACATGCGGGATGATTGCAGGCTTTTTACAGGCTGTAACAGTGAGAACTGGAACCCTAAAAACTACTTGGAAAGTGAGGCGTCTCAGTGCCACCTCTCTGGCGTGCATTCAGACACAGCTGGAATGATTGCAGCTTTTGTTCCTCAAAGCCCTGTGTGCGGTGATGGAGCAACAGCGCCCTCCTTTGGTGACAGCTGAGAGGGAAAAAAAGCTTACAGCACCTGGTATTCCCAGGCGGTCTCCCATCCAAGTACTAACCAGGCCCGACCCTGCTCAGCTTCCGAGATCAGACGAGATCGGGCGTGTTCAGGGTGGTATGGCCGTAAGCGACGAAACAGGCCGCAGAAAGCCCATTTAAACATGCTGTGACACCACTGACAGTTGCTCACACCAGCTGAGTGGCGGATAATGGTGTCTCAGCCATCAAACACATGCTATCCTTTAACAGTACTTTGATAGGAATAGTTGTTTTTTTTCTGCGGAGAAACACACAGCTGGAAGGACTGCAACCTTGTTTCTCAGGCCATTTGTGTACATGCGGGATGATTGCAGGCTTTTTACAGGCTGTAACAGTGAGAACTGGAACCCTAAAAACTACTTGGAAAGTGAGGCGTCTCAGTGCCACCTCTCTGGCGTGCATTCAGACACAGCTGGAATGATTGCAGCTTTTGTTCCTCAAAGCCCTGTGTGCGGTGATGGAGCAACAGCGCACTCCTTTGGTGACAGCTGAGAGGGAAAAAAGCTTACAGCACCTGGTATTCCCAGGCGGTCTCCCATCCAAGTACTAACCAGGCCCGACCCTGCTTAGCTTCCGAGATCAGACGAGATCGGGCGTGTTTTTTTTTTTGTCTTTTATTATGAAAATATATTTGTTTTTTAAAATATATTTTTGATTTACAATATTCTCACATCAAATGTTACAAAAATCCACCTTTACAGTCACACATTACATACAAAACAACCCAAAACAAACAAAACAAAACAAAAACCATTTAGTTCACAAACCCTGCTACCTTCCTCTATCAAAATTGCCCCAACATTACAATATATCAACATTTGTCCTAGTAACTGGCCATAACAGCTCCCTTTTACAAGATCCACACTGTTATGGCACTCTATACTATATAGAATAGGTCACACATCACACACAAACCCCAAACCAAACAAATAAATTAAAGATAAACTATTTACAAACCTTGCTACCTTCATCTATCCAAATTACCCCAGAAATTACAATATATTAACATTCATCCCAGTAACTGGCCATAACAGCTCCCTCTTGCAAGATCCACACTGTTATGGCACTCTATACTTATCAAATAAAGTCACTTATCACACACAAACCCCAAAACAAAACAAAAACAAAAACAAAACAAAAAAATGAATAAATAAAAAGGAGAAAAAAAATAAAAATAAATTATTTACAGACATCATTTCTTCTATCAAATTACCCAATATAACATTATTGCTTTTAGACATTTATTTGAAGGATTACCCTCTACCAGTGCCACTCAATTTCACCCTTATGTTTGTAAGTGAAGAGACTACTGTGTTCAGTGAAGAGCTTAGTGAAGTTCACAGCGCTGTGCATCATTTAATCTGAGTCTGTACTATGCTTTTGAAGATTGACCAGACAGAAATGAGCCTATTTTCATAATGTGCTATATTACGTCTTGATTTAATAGCCCATCTAGCGTGACTCAATAGGAACCTGCACAGCTCTGTGTTCTTCACCCTGCTCTTCTCCCAAATACCAAATAAAACAAAAATTTCCCATGAATCCCTATCATCCCAGATTAATCCCAGTTTCTTGATCAGACAACATTTCAACCTGCCAAAAAACTCACCCAGTTCATTACATCTTACATACATATGCACTACATTTTCAGCTTCTAACCCACACACATCACACTCTCTGTCGACCCCCCTGTCCAACTGGTGCAGGATCACATTAGTGTAAATTTTGTTATGTCTTAATTTGAAATCATGATCTGCTGCTTCAATGCTATTCCCTTTAATTTTCCATGTCTCCCAGATTTTGTCCCCATCTAATGTAGGATACATCCTGCTCCAGTAGGACAAGGAGGCCGGTCTCTGTGCCACCTTCATTACAACACGTTCATAGATTTGTTTGCACTTTATCACACTAAAATCTCTGATTTCTTCACCAAGAAAAAATGTTAAATCAGGAAACCTACTACTCCTGTCTCTTCTCGTGTCTGATTTGATTTTTGATTTCCATGATTGTGGAATACTTTCTTGAATTACTTTGTAATAATTGTCCACAGTTGCATATTTTACATCATAATCTATTTCTTTTACACTATCATATACTGCCTGCGTGGGTAGAAACCCAGGTATCACCTCGTACATTATATCTTTTAGTTGAACTATTTTTGCCTGTATCATCTTTGCATTATACAACAATTGATCTCCTCTTTTAACACATTTGTTTAGAAAAATAGGTAATTCTTTTATCATGCTCACAGAGCTAGCCCCATAGTGTATGTGTTCTAAGAACTCTCCCTGAGCTGACAGGACCTCCCTATAAAAATGTGGGAGTGCTGCCATCATGGATGTCTTCAGTTTCATCAGTAACACATAATCCCCTATATTTAATATCTTATTCAGAAAATACCTCATTAAATTTTTCCAGCCATAGTCAGTGTTGTCACAGAGATATTTCGTAACTAACTTGATTCTAAAAGCTTTTTTCCTACTTTCTATATCTAACAGTTTTAGACCCCCCTCATTATATTTGTTTATTAATGTTTTCCTAGCTATTTTACTAATTGTGCTTCCCCAAATGAATTTAGTGCTTATTTCATGTAATCTATTCAATACCCACAAGGGTAAGTCTAATACGTCTAACACGTAATTCAGTTTAGAATAAACCAGACTATTTAACACCACTACTTTCCCATTGAGTTTTAAATCTCTCATCCTCCACCATGTTAATATCACTTCTATGTTGTTTAGTATTTTTGTCCAGGTTTCATCTCTTGCCATCACATTATCAACTCCTATATATGTTCCTAGTATTTTCACATGTTTTGGTTGTATTTTCAGTTTCATGCTGGTTTGTGCAGGGCTGACCATGTTAATAAATAGTACTTCTGATTTAATGATATTTATCCGGGAGCCTGATGCTCTACCGAACATGTTCACTAGCTCGATTGCCCTATTCACACTCTCCATATCTTTTAACATCAAGGTTGTATCATCCGCAAATTGCTGGATGACACACACCCCCCCCCCCAGGTAAATCAATCCCTTTAACATGATTGTCACATTTCAATAACACACTTAAAGGCTCCACTACAATAGAATATAACAGTGAAGACATGGGACACCCCTGTCTTACTGACCTATTTAGTTTGAATTCATCAGTTAAGACACCGTTCACTTTGACTCTCCCTGTCGCTGTACTATATAATAGTTTTAACCAATTTGTAAATTTTTCTCCAAATCCCATTTTCTGTAATACTTTAAACATGAAATCATGCTCCACCCTGTCAAAAGCTTTGTTAAAATCTAACGAAACCAAAATCCCTTCCCTCCCTGTTATTTTTAAATATTCTATTGTGTCTCTAATAGTATGGATTATGTCTGGTGCCCCCCTCCCTGGAATACTGTATGCCTGTGTCGGTGCTATAATACTATGCATGACTGTTTTAACTCTATTTGCAAACACCTTCATCAAAATCTTATAATCTACATTTAAAAGAGTAATAGGCCTATAGTTGGCCAGATCTGTTTTATCCCCCTTTTTAAAAATCAGGGTGATTACACCTTCTGCCATCGTCTTTCCTATTCTTTCAGTCTTTATCATTTCATTATATACTTTCAATAGAATCGGCTTAAGCACACTGGCAAAAACCTTATAAAAATTAGCCGTCAGCCCATCACTGCCCGGACTCTTGTTAGTTGTTAAATTTTTTATAGCTTCCTCTATTTCCTCTACTCTGAGTTCCTGATCACATAACTCTCTATCTCCTTCAGCTAACTCCACTTTTAATTTGTCTAATACCTCCGATGTTATTTTATCATCTGACCCTTCTGATGTAAACAGATTTACATAAAATTCATGCACATTTTCTATAATATTTGATAATTTTGACGTTACTTCCCCACCTTTAATTTTTAACTCATGTATATAGCATTGTTCTTGTTTTCTCCTTTCTAAGTTTAAAAAGAAGCTGGTACTTTTTTCTCCCTCCACTGCATATTGTGCTCTACTTCGTATTATAGCTCCTTCACATTTTTTCCTTCCCAATTCTTTTAGATCTTCATACAGAGCGCCCAGCCTGTCTTCATCACCAATGTCTTGCATATTTATTTTATCAATCTCAGCTATAATTTTCCTTTCCTTTTGTGATTCTTTCAATCTCAATTTCTTTGCAAAATTAATGCTTTTCTGTTTAATTTCCCCTTTTAGATTTTCCCACTCTTCTATGATATTGTTTATGAAAACAGGCTGTGCACTCTTCTTCATAATTAAATTATGTATGACATTCACATAAGATTCACATTCCAATAATTTCGCATTTAGATGCCACAAGCCCCCTCCCCTTCCTTTTCTCAAATCCCCCATTGTAACAGTTAAAAATGCATGATCACTTATACAATTTATCTCATAGTAAGCAGAGTGCACATTTATAAGTTGATCTTCTCTCACAAGACATAAATCAATTCTGCTTCTATTTATTTTCCCTTCAACTTGCTGTATTCTGGAATATGTCCTCATTACTGAATTTTCTATTCTCCACACATCACACCATCTCTCCTTTAACATCCAATCCCTTAATATAGCCCTGGAAGTGTCTGTTTTCAGCGGACCCATCACATTACTATCTAATGTATTTAGTTTTACATTAAAATCCCCCATGACGATGTCAGTAGATTGTCCATGATGTTGCATGTCCTTGAAGAAAACTGAACGTTCACCTTCCACATTCGGGGCATATATATTCAATAGTTCATAAGTCCGTTTATTTATTGTAAATTTGATTCTTATCCACCTCCCTTTTCTATCACAATTCACTAAAGTTGCATCTATATCACAGTTCTTTTTATTTATTAATATACTTACTCCTCTTGCTATGTTTGTCCCATAACAAGAGAAAATTTCTCCACTCCACAATTTCTTCATTATTATCTCTGTTGCTGCATCCCAATGAGTCTCTTGTAGGCAAATGATATCAGCTTTGCACAATCTAATCAGTTTATCAAATTTGGCAGTGCTTCTCAGTCCATTTGCATTTAAGGATGCTAGCTGTAGAGTCATTTATGAAGAAAGAAAAAAGATATTCCCTGTCATATATATGTCCTTCATCATTTTTTATGTCCTTTTTTATTTTTCCTCCCTCTAGTCCCTCTCTGAGGCAAAGCCTCTTCAGTTATGTTTTTTCCTCCCCCTTTAATTACATCCTCAGGTCTTACCCCTTTTGATGTGCTCAGCTTTCCCTCTGAGAGCGAGTTTCCCCCACCGTCGCTGCTGCGGAGGACACTCCTGCTGCGTCCCCTTCTGCTCCCGCTGTCCTCCGGCTCCGCACCTCCTCTCCTCTCCGTCACCTCACTCTTTTCCTTCAGCATCTGTGTTTCCTTGGTCGCGTTGACATTGTCGCTGCTGCTCTTCTTTACGCCAACAGCCTCCATCTCTT
>NC_070599.1:515000-560000 GCF_027409825.1 Scomber japonicus
ATTATACAACAATTGATCTCCTCTTTTAACACATTTGTTTAGAAAAATAGGTAATTCTTTTATCATGCTCACAGAGCTAGCCCCATAGTGTATGTGTTCTAAGAACTCTCCCTGAGCTGACAGGACCTCCCTATAAAAATGTGGGAGTGCTGCCATCATGGATGTCTTCAGTTTCATCAGTAACACATAATCCCCTATATTTAATATCTTATTCAGAAAATACCTCATTAAATTTTTCCAGCCATAGTCAGTGTTGTCACAGAGATATTTCGTAACTAACTTGATTCTAAAAGCTTTTTTCCTACTTTCTATATCTAACAGTTTTAGACCCCCCTCATTATATTTGTTTATTAATGTTTTCCTAGCTATTTTACTAATTGTGCTTCCCCAAATGAATTTAGTGCTTATTTCATGTAATCTATTCAATACCCACAAGGGTAAGTCTAATACGTCTAACACGTAATTCAGTTTAGAATAAACCAGACTATTTAACACCACTACTTTCCCATTGAGTTTTAAATCTCTCATCCTCCACCATGTTAATATCACTTCTATGTTGTTTAGTATTTTTGTCCAGGTTTCATCTCTTGCCATCACATTATCAACTCCTATATATGTTCCTAGTATTTTCACATGTTTTGGTTGTATTTTCAGTTTCATGCTGGTTTGTGCAGGGCTGACCATGTTAATAAATAGTACTTCTGATTTAATGATATTTATCCGGGAGCCTGATGCTCTACCGAACATGTTCACTAGCTCGATTGCCCTATTCACACTCTCCATATCTTTTAACATCAAGGTTGTATCATCCGCAAATTGCTGGATGACACACACCCCCCCCCCCCAGGTAAATCAATCCCTTTAACATGATTGTCACATTTCAATAACACACTTAAAGGCTCCACTACAATAGAATATAACAGTGAAGACATGGGACACCCCTGTCTTACTGACCTATTTAGTTTGAATTCATCAGTTAAGACACCGTTCACTTTGACTCTCCCTGTCGCTGTACTATATAATAGTTTTAACCAATTTGTAAATTTTTCTCCAAATCCCATTTTCTGTAATACTTTAAACATGAAATCATGCTCCACCCTGTCAAAAGCTTTGTTAAAATCTAACGAAACCAAAATCCCTTCCCTCCCTGTTATTTTTAAATATTCTATTGTGTCTCTAATAGTATGGATTATGTCTGGTGCCCCCCTCCCTGGAATACTGTATGCCTGTGTCGGTGCTATAATACTATGCATGACTGTTTTAACTCTATTTGCAAACACCTTCATCAAAATCTTATAATCTACATTTAAAAGAGTAATAGGCCTATAGTTGGCCAGATCTGTTTTATCCCCCTTTTTAAAAATCAGGGTGATTACACCTTCTGCCATCGTCTTTCCTATTCTTTCAGTCTTTATCATTTCATTATATACTTTCAATAGAATCGGCTTAAGCACACTGGCAAAAACCTTATAAAAATTAGCCGTCAGCCCATCACTGCCCGGACTCTTATTAGTTGTTAAATTTTTTATAGCTTCCTCTATTTCCTCTACTCTGAGTTCCTGATCACATAACTCTCTATCTCCTTCAGCTAACTCCACTTTTAATTTGTCTAATACCTCCGATGTTATTTTATCATCTGACCCTTCTGATGTAAACAGATTTACATAAAATTCATGCACATTTTCTATAATATTTGATAATTTTGACGTTACTTCCCCACCTTTAATTTTTAACTCATGTATATAGCATTGTTCTTGTTTTCTCCTTTCTAAGTTTAAAAAGAAGCTGGTACTTTTTTCTCCCTCCACTGCATATTGTGCTCTACTTCGTATTATAGCTCCTTCACATTTTTTCCTTCCCAATTCTTTTAGATCTTCATACAGAGCGCCCAGCCTGTCTTCATCACCAATGTCTTGCATATTTATTTTATCAATCTCAGCTATAATTTTCCTTTCCTTTTGTGATTCTTTCAATCTCAATTTCTTTGCAAAATTAATGCTTTTCTGTTTAATTTCCCCTTTTAGATTTTCCCACTCTTCTATGATATTGTTTATGAAAACAGGCTGTGCACTCTTCTTCATAATTAAATTATGTATGACATTCACATAAGATTCACATTCCAATAATTTCGCATTTAGATGCCACAAGCCCCCTCCCCTTCCTTTTCTCAAATCCCCCATTGTAACAGTTAAAAATGCATGATCACTTATACAATTTATCTCATAGTAAGCAGAGTGCACATTTATAAGTTGATCTTCTCTCACAAGACATAAATCAATTCTGCTTCTATTTATTTTCCCTTCAACTTGCTGTATTCTGGAATATGTCCTCATTACTGAATTTTCTATTCTCCACACATCACACCATCTCTCCTTTAACATCCAATCCCTTAATATAGCCCTGGAAGTGTCTGTTTTCAGCGGACCCATCACATTACTATCTAATGTATTTAGTTTTACATTAAAATCCCCCATGACGATGTCAGTAGATTGTCCATGATGTTGCATGTCCTTGAAGAAAACTGAACGTTCACCTTCCACATTCGGGGCATATATATTCAATAGTTCATAAGTCCGTTTATTTATTGTAAATTTGATTCTTATCCACCTCCCTTTTCTATCACAATTCACTAAAGTTGCATCTATATCACAGTTCTTTTTATTTATTAATATACTTACTCCTCTTGCTATGTTTGTCCCATAACAAGAGAAAATTTCTCCACTCCACAATTTCTTCATTATTATCTCTGTTGCTGCATCCCAATGAGTCTCTTGTAGGCAAATGATATCAGCTTTGCACAATCTAATCAGTTTATCAAATTTGGCAGTGCTTCTCAGTCCATTTGCATTTAAGGATGCTAGCTGTAGAGTCATTTATGAAGAAAGAAAAAAGATATTCCCTGTCATATATATGTCCTTCATCATTTTTTATGTCCTTTTTTATTTTTCCTCCCTCTAGTCCCTCTCTGAGGCAAAGCCTCTTCAGTTATGTTTTTTCCTCCCCCTTTAATTACATCCTCAGGTCTTACCCCTTTTGATGTGCTCAGCTTTCCCTCTGAGAGCGAGTTTCCCCCACCGTCGCTGCTGCGGAGGACACTCCTGCTGCGTCCCCTTCTGCTCCCGCTGTCCTCCGGCTCCGCACCTCCTCTCCTCTCCGTCACCTCACTCTTTTCCTTCAGCATCTGTGTTTCCTTGGTCGCGTTGACATTGTCGCTGCTGCTCTTCTTTACGCCAACAGCCTCCATCTCTTCCTCTGACTCTCTCCTCTCCTCCTCGTCCGTCTCCATCTCGCTTGATGCTTCTTCCTTCTCGCTTCCTTCCTCCTCCACGTCCTCCTCCACTTCCTCCTCCTCTTCCTCCACCATCTCTCTCTTCTCCGTTGCCACTGCCGTCATATCGGCGCACTCCCGTGCATAATGTCCTTGTTTTTTACAGCGATAACAACAAAACTCCGGGCACTCTCGTAAAATATGTCCCGGTTGTAAACATAACCTGCACACTTTTGCCTGCTGGTCATGCAACACACGAAAATATTCCGAACCCTCCAGGGTGTCAAATTTCGTGCTGTAGGGCAGGGATGAGACAGACTCTGGAAATTTCACCTTTAGGAAACGAGTCCCGTCAAAGATCTCCGTCCCTGCCCATTTCCTCCTGCGAATGTTAGATGCCGGCTCCACTCCCCACTGACTCAACTTGTCTCTTATTTCATCGTCCGTAATGTAGAGTGGCAAGTTTAAAAAAGACACCACTCTTATGTTTCTGATCAGCTCCGTAGCCACGATGCGTGAGTTTTTTATTTTGAAGCCGTCCAACAGTCTTTCCTTTCCTTTTGTGTTACTCATGGTGAGCTCCCAGCGCTTCCCATTTTTTGTTCTGCACCCCAACACTCTCCCGCATGTGAGCTCCACCGCTTTCAGGAGGTCAATCATTGTAACAATATCATCCCCCTCGATGTCAACATTAATCACAAGGTCTTTTGCAATATTGTTACTCCTGACCTCTTTCATTTTCCCCTCCTCTCTGTCCTCTCCCCTCCTCCGCGCTGCTCCTCCATCGAGTCCTCCATGCTGCAGAGTCTCCCCTGCTCTCCCCACTCTGCTGCTCATCAAATTCTCCTTCCCTGCTCGTCTCTCCACTCCTCCGTCGGCTCCACTCTCTCCGACCTCCAGCACTCCCTCTCTCCTCTCTCCACCTGCCACGGTTGGACGGGAGTCCCTCCGCGCTACCTCTCCATTATCCGCCATTACCACACTCTTTGTCTTTTCCATAGCTTGGGTCATAACCGAGTTATCCGTCCTTAATATTTTTTTTGGAGCCAGAAGACTGTCCCCCTGGCAGCATATGCTGCTGGGGGAGTCAGTAACTTCTTTTATCTCAGATGTTCTTCTTTTTCTTTTGTAATTCAACGACGCTGTGTCCTCTCCTCTCTCTCTCACCATGTGCTTCAAGCTGCTACCAGGAAGTGAACCGGAAGTGGGCGTGTTCAGGGTGGTATGGCCGTAAGCGATGAAACAGGCTGCAGAAAGCCCATTTAAAGCTACGCCAGGGCCCGTTATACCCGTCCGTGTCACTGAAGGAAGTAAACATTGAATTTTTCACACATTCTATTCACTGTAGACATAATACACGTCACATATAGGACACCATCAGCCACATATACCTAATCTTTACACTTTATACCACATCATTCCTACCTACAATGCATACAAATTCTAATTGATATCTCACATATTTACTGTACACTACCTATTTGCCCCTATTACAATTATTTCTAAAGCACAAAAATCCTCCATTCAGCCAAGTGTGCAAAGGAAAACACTTAATATGAAAACACATTCATAATATACTCTCTCTCTGTGTTTGTGTGTGTGTGTGTGTGTGTGTGTGTGTGTGTGTAGCTCGGGGATTGATTTGGGATATCACAAAAGTGCACACCTGGTTCTCTTATCAAATCTTTTTTATGTAAAGCCTGTTTTATAAGCGACAAAACAGGCTGCAGAAAGCCCATTTAAACATGCTGTGACACCACTGACAGTTCCTCACACCATCTGAGTGGCGGATAATGGTGTCTCAGCCATCAAATACGTGCTATCCTTTAACATTACTTTCATAGGAATTGTTTTTTTCTGTGGAGAAAAACACACAGCCGGAAGGACTGCAACCTTGTTTCTCAGGCTATTTGTGTACACGCGCTTATAAGATGATTGCAGGCTTTTTACAGGCTGTAACAGTGAGAACTGGAACCCTAAAAACTACTCGGAAAGTGAGGCGTCTCAGTGCCACCTCTCTGGCGTGCATACAGACACAGCTGGAATGATTGCAGCTTTTGTTCCACAAAGCCCTGTGTGCGGTGATGGAGCAACAGCGCCCTCCTTTGGTGACAGCTGAGAGAAAAAAAGCTTACAGCACCTGGTATTCCCAGGCGGTCTCCCATCCAAGTACTAACCAGGCCCGACCCTGCTTAGCTTCCGAGATCAGACGAGATCGGGCGTGTTCAGGGTGGTATGGCCGTAAGCGATGAAGCAGGCTGCAGAAAGCCCATTTAAAGCTACGCCAGGGCCCGTTATACCCGTCCGTGTCACTGAAGGAAGTAAACATTGAATTTTTCACACATTCTATTCACTGTAGACATAATACACGTCACATATAGGACACCATCAGCCACATATACCTAATCTTTACACTTTATACCACATCATTCCTACCTACAATGCATACAAATTCTAATTGATATCTCACATATTTACTGTACACTACCTATTTGCCCCTATTACAATTATTTCTAAAGCACAAAAATCCTCCATTCAGCCAAGTGCGCAAAGGAAAACACTTAATATGAAAACACATTCATAATATACTCTCTCTCTGTGTGTGTGTGTGTGTGTGTGTGTGTGTAGCTCGGGGATTGATTTGGGATATCACAAAAGTGCACACCTGGTTCTCTTATCAAATCTTTTTTATGTAAAGCCTGTTTTATAAGCGACAAAACAGGCTGCAGAAAGCCCATTTAAACATGCTGTGACACCACTGACAGTTCCTCACACCATCTGAGTGGCGGATAATGGTGTCTCAGCCATCAAATACGTGCTATCCTTTAACATTACTTTCATAGGAATTGTTTTTTTCTGTGGAGAAAAACACACAGCCGGAAGGACTGCAACCTTGTTTCTCAGGCTATTTGTGTACACGCGCTTATAAGATGATTGCAGGCTTTTTACAGGCTGTAACAGTGAGAACTGGAACCCTAAAAACTACTCGGAAAGTGAGGCGTCTCAGTGCCACCTCTCTGGCGTGCATACAGACACAGCTGGAATGATTGCAGCTTTTGTTCCTCAAAGCCCTGTGTGCGGTGATGGAGCAACAGCGCCCTCCTTTGGTGACAGCTGAGAGAAAAAAAGCTTACAGCACCTGGTATTCCCAGGCGGTCTCCCATCCAAGTACTAACCAGGCCCGACCCTGCTTAGCTTCCGAGATCAGACGAGATCGGGCGTGTTCAGGGTGGTATGGCCGTAAGCGATGAAGCAGGCTGCAGAAAGCCCATTTAAAGCTACGCCAGGGCCCGTTATACCCGTCCGTGTCACTGAAGGAAGTAAACATTGAATTTTTCACACATTCTATTCACTGTAGACATAATACACGTCACATATAGGACACCATCAGCCACATATACCTAATCTTTACACTTTATACCACATCATTCCTACCTACAATGCATACAAATTCTAATTGATATCTCACATATTTACTGTACACTACCTATTTGCCCCTATTACAATTATTTCTAAAGCACAAAAATCCTCCATTCAGCCAAGTGTGCAAAGGAAAACACTTAATATGAAAACACATTCATAATATACTCTCTCTCTGTGTGTGTGTGTGTGTGTGTGTGTGTGTGTGTGTGTGTGTGTGTGTGTAGCTCGGAGATTGATTTGGGATATCACAAAAGTGCACACCTGGTTCTCTTATCAAATCTTTTTTATGTAAAGCCTGTTTTATAAGCGACAAAACAGGCTGCAGAAAGCCCATTTAAACATGCTGTGACACCACTGACAGTTCCTCACACCATCTGAGTGGCGGATAATGGTGTCTCAGCCATCAAACACATGCTATCCTTTAACAGTACTTTGATAGGAATAGTTTTTTTTTTCTGCGGAGAAACACACAGCTGGAAGGACTGCAACCTTGTTTCTCAGGCCATTTGTGTACATGCGGGATGATTGCAGGCTTTTTACAGGCTGTAACAGTGAGAACTGGAACCCTAAAAACTACTTGGAAAGTGAGGCGTCTCAGTGCCACCTCTCTGGCGTGCATTCAGACACAGCTGGAATGATTGCAGCTTTTGTTCCTCAAAGCCCTGTGTGCGGTGATGGAGCAACAGCGCCCTCCTTTGGTGACAGCTGAGAGGAAAAAAATCTTACAGCACCTGGTATTCCCAGGCGGTCTCCCATCCAAGTACTAACCAGGCCCGACCCTGCTTAGCTTCCGAGATCAGACGAGATCGGGCGTGTTCAGGGTGGTATGGCCGTAAGCGACGAAACAGGCCGCAGAAAGCCCATTTAAACATGCTGTGACACCACTGACAGTTGCTCACACCAGCTGAGTGGCGGATAATGGTGTCTCAGACATCAAACACATGCTATCCTTTAACAGTACTTTGATAGGAATAGTTGTTTTTTTTCTGCGGAGAAACACACAGCTGGAAGGACTGCAACCTTGTTTCTCAGGCCATTTGTGTACATGCGGGATGATTGCAGGCTTTTTACAGGCTGTAACAGTGAGAACTGGAACCCTAAAAACTACTTGGAAAGTGAGGCGTCTCAGTGCCACCTCTCTGGCGTGCATTCAGACACAGCTGGAATGATTGCAGCTTTTGTTCCTCAAAGCCCTGTGTGCGGTGATGGAGCAACAGCGCCCTCCTTTGGTGACAGCTGAGAGGGAAAAAATCTTACAGCACCTGGTATTCCCAGGCGGTCTCCCATCCAAGTACTAACCAGGCCCGACCCTGCTTAGCTTCCGAGATCAGACGAGTTCGGGCTTGTTCAGGGTGGTATGGCCGTATGAAGGGGAAACAGGCCGCAGAAAGCCCATTTAAACATGCTGTGACACCACTGACAGTTGTTCACACCAGCTGAGTGGCGGATAATGGTGTCTCAGCCATCAAACACATGCTATCCTTTAACAGTACTTTGATAGGAATAGTTTTTTTTTTTCTGCGGAGAAACACACAGCTGGAAGGACTGCAACCTTGTTTCTCAGGCCATTTGTGTACATGCGGGATGATTGCAGGCTTTTTACAGGCTGTAACAGTGAGAACTGGAACCCTAAAAACTACTTGGAAAGTGAGGCATCTCAGTGCCACCTCTCTGGCGTGCATTCAGACACAGCTGGAATGATTGCAGCTTTTGTTCCTCAAAGCCCTGTGTGCGGTGATGGAGCAACAGCGCACTCCTTTGGTGACAGCTGAGAGGGAAAAAAAGCTTACAGCACCTGGTATTCCCAGGCGGTCTCCCATCCAAGTACTAACCAGGCCCGACCCTGCTTAGCTTCCGAGATCAGACGAGATCGGGCGTGTTCAGGGTGGTATGGCCGTAAGCGACGAAACAAGCCGCAGAAAGCCCATTTAAACATGCTGTGACACCACTGACAGTTGCTCACACCAGCTGAGTGGCGGATAATGGTGTCTCAGCCATCAAACACATGCTATCCTTTAACAGTACTTTGATAGGAATAGTTTTTTTTTTCTGCGGAGAAACACACAGCTGGAAGGACTGCAACCTTGTTTCTCAGGCCATTTGTGTACATGCGGGATGATTGCAGGCTTTTTACAGGCTGTAACAGTGAGAACTGGAACCCTAAAAACTACTTGGAAAGTGAGGCGTCTCAGTGCCACCTCTCTGGCGTGCATTCAGACACAGCTGGAATGATTGCAGCTTTTGTTCCTCAAAGCCCTGTGTGCGGTGATGGAGCAACAGACCCTCCTTTGGTGACAGCTGAGAGGGAAAAAAAGCTTACAGCACCTGGTATTCCCAGGCGGTCTACCATCCAAGTACTAACCAGGCCCGACCCTGCTTAGCTTCCGAGATCAGACGAGATCGGGCGTGTTCAGGGTGGTATGGCCGTAAGCGACGAAACAGGCCGCAGAAAGCCCATTTAAACATGCTGTGACACCACTGACAGTTGCTCACACCAGCTGAGTGGCGGATAATGGTGTCTCAGACATCAAACACATGCTATCCTTTAACAGTACTTTGATAGGAATAGTTGTTTTTTTTCTGCGGAGAAACACACAGCTGGAAGGACTGCAACCTTGTTTCTCAGGCCATTTGTGTACATGCGGGATGATTGCAGGCTTTTTACAGGCTGTAACAGTGAGAACTGGAACCCTAAAAACTACTTGGAAAGTGAGGCGTCTCAGTGCCACCTCTCTGGCGTGCATTCAGACACAGCTGGAATGATTGCAGCTTTTGTTCATCAAAGCCCTGTGTGCGGTGATGGAGCAACAGCGCCCTCCTTTGGTGACAGCTGAGAGGGAAAAAATCTTACAGCACCTGGTATTCCCAGGCGGTCTCCCATCCAAGTACTAACCAGGCCCAACCCTGCTTAGCTTCCGAGATCAGACGAGTTCGGGCTTGTTCAGGGTGGTATGGCCGTATGAGGGGGAAACAGGCCGCAGAAAGCCCATTTAAACATGCTGTGACACCATTGACAGTTGCTCACACCAGCTGAGTGGCGGATAATGGTGTCTCAGCCATCAAACACATGCTATCCTTTAACAGTACTTTGATAGGAATAGTTGTTTTTTTTCTGCGGAGAAACACACAGCTGGAAGGACTGCAACCTTGTTTCTCAGGCCATTTGTGTACATGCGGGATGATTGCAGGCTTTTTACAGGCTGTAACAGTGAGAACTGGAACCCTAAAAACTACTTGGAAAGTGAGGCATCTCAGTGCCACCTCTCTGGCGTGCATTCAGACACAGCTGGAATGATTGCAGCTTTTGTTCCTCAAAGCCCTGTGTGCGGTGATGGAGCAACAGCGCACTCCTTTGGTGACAGCTGAGAGGGAAAAAAAGCTTACAGCACCTGGTATTCCCAGGCGGTCTCCCATCCAAGTACTAACCAGGCCCGACCCTGCTTAGCTTCCGAGATCAGACGAGATCGGGCGTGTTCAGGGTGGTATGGCCGTAAGCGACGAAACAAGCCGCAGAAAGCCCATTTAAACATGCCGTGACACCACTGACAGTTGCTCACACCAGCTGAGTGGCGGATAATGGTGTCTCAGCCATCAAACACATGCTATCCTTTAACAGTACTTTGATAGGAATAGTTTTTTTTTTCTGCGGAGAAACACACAGCTGGAAGGACTGCAACCTTGTTTCTCAGGCCATTTGTGTACATGCGGGATGATTGCAGGCTTTTTACAGGCTGTAACAGTGAGAACTGGAACCCTAAAAACTACTTGGAAAGTGAGGCGTCTCAGTGCCACCTCTCTGGCGTGCATTCAGACACAGCTGGAATGATTGCAGCTTTTGTTCCTCAAAGCCCTGTGTGCGGTGATGGAGCAACAGCGCCCTCCTTTGGTGACAGCTGAGAGGGAAAAAATCTTACAGCACCTGGTATTCCCAGGCGGTCTCCCATCCAAGTACTAACCAGGCCCGACCCTGCTTAGCTTCCGAGATCAGACGAGTTCGGGCTTGTTCAGGGTGGTATGGCCGTATGAAGGGGAAACAGGCCGCAGAAAGCCCATTTAAACATGCTGTGACACCACTGACAGTTGTTCACACCAGCTGAGTGGCGGATAATGGTGTCTCAGCCATCAAACACATGCTATCCTTTAACAGTACTTTGATAGGAATAGTTTTTTTTTTTCTGCGGAGAAACACACAGCTGGAAGGACTGCAACCTTGTTTCTCAGGCCATTTGTGTACATGCGGGATGATTGCAGGCTTTTTACAGGCTGTAACAGTGAGAACTGGAACCCTAAAAACTACTTGGAAAGTGAGGCATCTCAGTGCCACCTCTCTGGCGTGCATTCAGACACAGCTGGAATGATTGCAGCTTTTGTTCCTCAAAGCCCTGTGTGCGGTGATGGAGCAACAGCGCACTCCTTTGGTGACAGCTGAGAGGGAAAAAAAGCTTACAGCACCTGGTATTCCCAGGCGGTCTCCCATCCAAGTACTAACCAGGCCCGACCCTGCTTAGCTTCCGAGATCAGACGAGATCGGGCGTGTTCAGGGTGGTATGGCCGTAAGCGACGAAACAAGCCGCAGAAAGCCCATTTAAACATGCTGTGACACCACTGACAGTTGCTCACACCAGCTGAGTGGCGGATAATGGTGTCTCAGCCATCAAACACATGCTATCCTTTAACAGTACTTTGATAGGAATAGTTTTTTTTTTCTGCGGAGAAACACACAGCTGGAAGGACTGCAACCTTGTTTCTCAGGCCATTTGTGTACATGCGGGATGATTGCAGGCTTTTTACAGGCTGTAACAGTGAGAACTGGAACCCTAAAAACTACTTGGAAAGTGAGGCGTCTCAGTGCCACCTCTCTGGCGTGCATTCAGACACAGCTGGAATGATTGCAGCTTTTGTTCCTCAAAGCCCTGTGTGCGGTGATGGAGCAACAGACCCTCCTTTGGTGACAGCTGAGAGGGAAAAAAAGCTTACAGCACCTGGTATTCCCAGGCGGTCTACCATCCAAGTACTAACCAGGCCCGACCCTGCTTAGCTTCCGAGATCAGACGAGATCGGGCGTGTTCAGGGTGGTATGGCCGTAAGCGACGAAACAGGCCGCAGAAAGCCCATTTAAACATGCTGTGACACCACTGACAGTTGCTCACACCAGCTGAGTGGCGGATAATGGTGTCTCAGACATCAAACACATGCTATCCTTTAACAGTACTTTGATAGGAATAGTTGTTTTTTTTCTGCGGAGAAACACACAGCTGGAAGGACTGCAACCTTGTTTCTCAGGCCATTTGTGTACATGCGGGATGATTGCAGGCTTTTTACAGGCTGTAACAGTGAGAACTGGAACCCTAAAAACTACTTGGAAAGTGAGGCGTCTCAGTGCCACCTCTCTGGCGTGCATTCAGACACAGCTGGAATGATTGCAGCTTTTGTTCATCAAAGCCCTGTGTGCGGTGATGGAGCAACAGCGCCCTCCTTTGGTGACAGCTGAGAGGGAAAAAATCTTACAGCACCTGGTATTCCCAGGCGGTCTCCCATCCAAGTACTAACCAGGCCCAACCCTGCTTAGCTTCCGAGATCAGACGAGTTCGGGCTTGTTCAGGGTGGTATGGCCGTATGAGGGGGAAACAGGCCGCAGAAAGCCCATTTAAACATGCTGTGACACCATTGACAGTTGCTCACACCAGCTGAGTGGCGGATAATGGTGTCTCAGCCATCAAACACATGCTATCCTTTAACAGTACTTTGATAGGAATAGTTGTTTTTTTTCTGCGGAGAAACACACAGCTGGAAGGACTGCAACCTTGTTTCTCAGGCCATTTGTGTACATGCGGGATGATTGCAGGCTTTTTACAGGCTGTAACAGTGAGAACTGGAACCCTAAAAACTACTTGGAAAGTGAGGCATCTCAGTGCCACCTCTCTGGCGTGCATTCAGACACAGCTGGAATGATTGCAGCTTTTGTTCCTCAAAGCCCTGTGTGCGGTGATGGAGCAACAGCGCACTCCTTTGGTGACAGCTGAGAGGGAAAAAAAGCTTACAGCACCTGGTATTCCCAGGCGGTCTCCCATCCAAGTACTAACCAGGCCCGACCCTGCTTAGCTTCCGAGATCAGACGAGATCGGGCGTGTTCAGGGTGGTATGGCCGTAAGCGACGAAACAAGCCGCAGAAAGCCCATTTAAACATGCCGTGACACCACTGACAGTTGCTCACACCAGCTGAGTGGCGGATAATGGTGTCTCAGCCATCAAACACATGCTATCCTTTAACAGTACTTTGATAGGAATAGTTTTTTTTTTCTGCGGAGAAACACACAGCTGGAAGGACTGCAACCTTGTTTCTCAGGCCATTTGTGTACATGCGGGATGATTGCAGGCTTTTTACAGGCTGTAACAGTGAGAACTGGAACCCTAAAAACTACTTGGAAAGTGAGGCGTCTCAGTGCCACCTCTCTGGCGTGCATTCAGACACAGCTGGAATGATTGCAGCTTTTGTTCCTCAAAGCCCTGTGTGCGGTGATGGAGCAACAGACCCTCCTTTGGTGACAGCTGAGAGGGAAAAAAAGCTTACAGCACCTGGTATTCCCAGGCGGTCTACCATCCAAGTACTAACCAGGCCCGACCCTGCTTAGCTTCCGAGATCAGACGAGATCGGGCGTGTTCAGGGTGGTATGGCCGTAAGCGACGAAACAGGCCGCAGAAAGCCCATTTAAACATGCTGTGACACCACTGACAGTTGCTCACACCAGTTGAGTGGCGGATAATGGTGTCTCAGCCATCAAACACATGCTATCCTTTAACAGTACTTTGATAGGAATAGTTGTTTTTTTTCTGCGGAGAAACACACAGCTGGAAGGACTGCAACCTTGTTTCTCAGGCCATTTGTGTACATGCGGGATGATTGCAGGCTTTTTACAGGCTGTAACAGTGAGAACTGGAACCCTAAAAACTACTTGGAAAGTGAGGCGTCTCAGTGCCACCTCTCTGGCGTTAATTCAGACACAGCTGGAATGATTGCAGCTTTTGTTCCTCAAAGCCCTGTGTGCGGTGATGGAGCAACAGCGCCCTCCTTTGGTGACAGCTGAGAGGGAAAAAAAGTTTACAGCACCTGGTATTCCCAGGCGGTCTCCCATCCAAGTACTAACCAGGCCCGACCCTGCTTAGCTTCCGAGATCAGACGAGATCGGGCGTGTTTTTTTTTTTTTGTCTTTTATTATGAAAATATATTTGTTTTTTTTAAAATATATTTTTGATTTACAATATTCTCACATCAAATGTTACAAAAATCCACCTTTACAGTCACACATTACATACAAAACAACCCAAAACAAACAAAACAAAATAAAAACCATTTAGTTCACAAACCCTGCTACCTTCCTCTATCAAATTTGCCCCAACATTACAGTATATCAACATTCGTCCTAGTAACTGGCCATAACAGCTCCCTTTTACAAGATCCACACTATTATGGCACTCTATACTATATAGTATAGGTCACACATCACACACAAACCCCAAACCAAACAAATAAATTAAAGATAAACTATTTACAAACCTTGCTACCTTCATCTATCCAAATTACCCCAGAAATTACAATATATTAACATTCATCCCAGTAACTGGCCATAACAGCTCCCTCTTGCAAGATCCACACTGTTATGGCACTCTATACTTATCAAATAAAGTCACTTATCACACACAAACCCCAAAACAAAACAAAAACCAAAACAAAACCAAAAAAAAATGAATAAATAAAAAGGAGAAAAAAATAAAAATAAATTATTTACAGACATCATTTCTTCTATCAAATTACCCAATATAACATTATTGCTTTTAGACATTTATTTGAAGTATTACCTTCTACCAGTGCCACTCAATTTCACCCTTATGTTTGTAAGTAAATAGACTACTGTGTTCAGTGAAGAGCTTAGTGAAGTTCACAGCGCTGTGCATCATCCTATATTTAATCTGAGTCTGTACTATGCTTTTGAAGATTGACCAGACAGAAATGAGCCTATTTTCATAATGTGCTATGTTACGTCTTGATTTAATAGCCCATCTAGCATGACTCAATAGGAACCTGCACAGCTCTGTGTTCTTCACCCTGCTCTTCTCCCAAATACCAAATAAAACAAAAATTTCCCATGAATCCCTATCATCCCAGATTAATCCTAGTTTTTTGATCAGACAACATTTCAACCTGCCAAAAAATTCACCCAGTTCATTACATCTTACATACATATGCACTAAATTTTCATCTTCTAACCCACACACATCACACTCTCTGTCGACCCCCCTGTCCAACTGGTGCAGGATCACATTAGTGTAAATTTTGTTATGTCTTAATTTGAAATCATGATCTGCTGCTTCAATGCTATTCCCTTTAATTTTCCATGTCTCCCAGATTTTATCCCCATCTAATGTAGGATACATCCTGCTCCAGTAGGACAACGAGGCCGGCCTCTGTGTCACCTTCATTACAACACGTTCATAGATTTGTTTGCACTTTATCACACTAAAATCTCTGATTTCTTCACCATGAAAAAATGTTAAATCAGGAAACCTACTACTCCTGTCTCTTCTCGTGTCTGATTTGATTTTTGATTTCCATGATTGTGGAATACTTTCTTGAATTACTTTGTAATAATTGTCCACAGTTGCATATTTTACATCATAATCTATTTCTTTTACACTATCATATACTGCCTGCGTGGGTAGAAACCCAGGTATTACTTCATACATTATATCTTTCAGTTGAACTATTTTTGCCTGTATCATCTTTGCATTATACAACAATTGATCTCCTCTTTTGACATATTTGTTCAGAAAAATAGGTAATTCTTTTATCATGCTCACAGAGCTAGCCCCATAGTGTATGTGTTCTAAGAACTCTCCCTGAGCTGACAGGACCTCCCTATAAAAATGTGGGAGTACTGCCATCATGGGTGTCTTCAGTTTCATCAGTAACACATAATCCCCTATATTTAATATCTTGTTCAGAAAATACCTCATTAAATTTTTCCAGCCATAGTTAGTGTTGTCACAGAGATATTTCTTAACTAACTTGATTCTAAAAGCTTTTTTCCTACTTTCTATATCTAACAGTTTTAGACCCCCCTCATTATATTTGTTTATTAATGTTTTCCTAGCTATTTTACTAATTGTGCTTCCCCAAATGAATTTAGTGCTTATTTCATGTAATCTATTCAATACCCACAAGGGTAAGTCTAATACGTCTAACACGTAATTCAGTTTAGAATAAACCAGACTATTTAACACCACTACTTTCCCATTAAGTTTTAAATCTCTCATCCTCCACCATGTTAATATCACTTCTATGTTGTTTAGTATTTTTGTCCAGGTTTCATCTCTTGCCATCACATTATCAACTCCTATATATGTTCCTAGTATTTTCACATGTTTTGGTTGTATTTTCAATGTCATGCTGGTTTGTGCAGGGCTGACCATGTTAATAAATAGTACTTCTGATTTAATGATATTTATCCGGGAGCCTGATGCTCTACCGAACATGTTCACTAGCTCGATTGCCCTATTCACACTCTCCATATCTTTTAACATCAAGGTTGTGTCATCCGCAAATTGCTGGATGACACACACCCCCCCTCCAGGTAAATCAATCCCTTTAACATGATTGTCACATTTCAATAACACACTTAAAGGTTCCACAACAATAGAATATAACAGTGAAGACATGGGACACCCCTGTCTTACTGACCTATTTAGTTTGAATTCATCAGTTAAGACACCATTAATTTTGACTCTCCCTGTCGCTGTACTATATAATAGTTTTAACCAATTTGTAAATTTTTCTCCAAATCCCATTTTCTGTAATACTTTAAACATGAAATCATGCTCCACCCTGTCAAAAGCTTTGTTAAAATCTAACGAAACCAAAATCCCTTCCCTCCCTGTTATTTTTAAATATTCTATTGTGTCTCTAATAGTATGGATTATGTCTGGTGCCCCCCTCCCTGGAATACTGTATGCCTGTGTCGGTGCTATAATACTATGCATGACTGTTTTAACTCTATTTGCAAACACCTTCATCAAAATCTTATAATCTACATTTAAAAGAGTAATAGGCCTATAGTTGGCCAGATCTGTTTTATCCCCCTTTTTAAAAATCAGGGTGATTACACCTTCTGCCATCGTCTTTCCTACTCTTTCAGTCCTTATCATTTCATTATATACCTTCAATAGAATCGGCTTAAGCACACTGGCAAAAACCTTATAAAAATTAGCTGTCAGCCCATCACTACCCGGACTCTTATTAGTTGTTAAATTTTTTATAGCTTCCTCTATTTCCTCTACTCTGAGTTCCTGATCACATAACTCTATCTCCTTCAGCTAACTCCACTTTTAATTTGTCTAATACCTCCGATGTTATTTTATCATCTGACCCTTCTGATGTAAACAGATTTACATAAAATTCATGCACATTTTCTATAATATTTGATAATTTTGACGTTACTTCCCCACCTTTAATTTTTAACTCATGTATATAGCATTGTTCTTGTTTTCTCCTTTCTAAGTTTAAAAAGAAGCTGGTACTTTTTTCTCCCTCCACTGCATATTGTGCTCTACTTCTTATTATAGCTCCTTCACATTTTTTCCTTCCCAATTCTTTTAGATCTTCATACAGAGCGCCCAGCCTGTCTTCATCACCAACGTCTTGCATATTTATTCTATCAATCTCATCTATAATTTTCCTTTCCTTTTGTAAGTCTTTAAACCTCAATTTTTTTGCAAAATTAATGCTTTTTTGTTTAATTTCCCTTTTTAGATTTTCCCACTCTTCTATGACATCGTTTTTGAAACCAGGCTGTACGCTCTTCTTCATAATTAAATTGTGTATCTGCTGCACATAAGATTCATTTTCTAATAAATTTGCATTTAGGTGCCATAAACCCCCTCCCCTTCCTTTCCTCAAATCCCCCATTGTCACAATCAAAAATGCATGATCGCTTAAACAGTTAATTTCATAATAAACAGAATGCATATTTACCAGTTGGTCCTCTTTTGCAAGACATAAATCGATTCTACTTCTATTTATTCTTCCTTGAACTTGCTGGACTCTTGAGTATGTTCTTAATACTGGATTTTTTTGCCTCCACACATCACACCACCTCTCCTTTAACATCCACTCCTTTAAAACAGTCCTTGAAGTGTCTGTTTTCAGCGGACCTATCACATTTCCGTCCAAATCATTTAATTTCACATTAAAGTCCCCCATGATGATGTCAGTTGCTTGTCCATGTTGTTGTATTTCTTTAAAGAAATTTGAACGTTCACTTTCCACGTTCGGGGCATATATATTCAAAAGTTCATAAGTCCGTTTGTGTATTTTAAATTTGATTTTTACCCACCTCCCTTCCCCATCACCATTCACCAAGGTGGCATTTATATCACAGTTTCTTTTATTTATTAATACACTGACTCCTCTTGCTCTGTTAGTCCCAAAACTAGAAAAAAAATTGTCCACTCCACAATTGTCCCATTTGTACCTCAGTTGCTGCATCCCAGTGAGTCTCTTGGAGGCAAATGACATCTGCTTTGCACAATCTAATGAGTTTATTAAATTTGGCAATGCTTCTAAGTCCATTCGCATTCAAGGATGCTAGTGTCAGTGTCATTTACAAGACAAGAAAGAATATATCCCCTATCATATGTATTGCTTTCATTTCTTTCTGTCCTTTTTATTTTTCCTCCCTCTAGTCCCTCTCTGAGGCAAAACCACACTTTCCACTTCATTCATGTCTTTTCCTCCCCCTTTAACCTCATCCTCTGGTCTTACCCCTTGTGATGTGTTCAGCTGTCTCTCTGATCGCGGGTCACCTCCGCCGTCGCTGCTACGGAGGATACTCCTGCTGCGTCCCCTTCTGTACCCGCTGTCCTCCGACTCCGCACCTCCTCTCCGCTCCGTCACCTCACTCCTTCCCTCCAACATCTGGGTCCCCCTGGTCACGTCGACACTGTCGCTACTGCTCTCCTTTTCCCCGACAGCCTCCATCTCCTCCTCAGACTCTCTCCTCTCCTCCTCGTCCGTCTCCATTTCGCTTGACGCCTCCTCTTTTTTGCTACCTTCCTCCTCCACGTCCTCCTCCTCCTCCACCATCTCTCCCCTCTCTGTGGCCACCGCTGTCATGTCCACACATTCACGTGCATAATGTCCTTGTTTTTTGCACCTGAAGCAGTAAAACTCCGGGCACTCACGCAGTATATGTCCCGGTTGCAGACACAACCGACACACTTTCATCTGCTGATCATGCAGGACTCGAAAATATTCAGCTCCCTCTAGAGTGTCAAACTTGGTGCTATAAGGCAGGGACGAAATCGCCTCAGGAAATTTTACCTTGAGGAATCTTGTCCCATCATAGATTTCCGTCCCTGCCCATTTCCGTCGGCGAATATCCGATGCCGGTTCCACTCCCCACTGACGTAATTTGTCCTTTATTTGATCGTCCGTTATGTACAGTGGTAGATTCAGAAAAGACACCACTCTTGTGTTTTTTATTAGTTCTGTTGCCACAATTCTTGAGTTTTTGATCTTAAATCCGTCCAGCAGTCTTTCTTTTCCTTTTATATTGCTCATGGTGAGCTCCCAACGCTTGCCATTCTTGGTCCTGCAGCCCAACACTCTTCCACATATGAGCTCCACTGCTTTTAAAAGATCAATCATCGTAATAATATCATCCCCCTCTATCTCCACATTAATTACAAGCTCTTTGACAATATTATCACTCCTGACCTCTTTAGTTTTCCCCTCCGCTCCGTCCTCCTTCCTCCACACTGCTCCTCCATAACGTCCTCCTTGCTGCAGAGTCTCCTCTGCTCTCTCCACTCTCTCCTTCCCCGCTCCTCTCTCCACTCCTCTGTCGGCCCCACTCTCTCCGACCTCCACCTCTCCTTCTCTCCTCTCTCCACCTGCTGCGGAAGGACGCGAGTCCCTCCGTGCTTTCTCTCCATTGTCCGCCATATCCACACTCTTTATCTTATCCATTGCTTGGGTCATAACCTGATTATCCGTCCTTATTTTTTTTTGAGTCCGAAGACTGTCCCCCTGGCAGCATATGCTGCTGGGGGAATCAGTAACTTCTTTATCCGTTGATGTTATTCTTTTCCTCTTGCTGCTTTCTGACTCTTTGTCCTGTCCTCTCTCTCTCACCATGTGCTTCAGCTGCAACCAGGAAGTGAACCGGAAGTGGGCGTGTTCTCAGTGCCACCTCTCTGGCGTGCATACAGACACAGCTGGAATGATTGCAGCTTTTGTTCCTCAAAGCCCTGTGTGCGGTGATGGAGCAACAGCGCCCTCCTTTGGTGACAGCTGAGAGAAAAAAAGCTTACAGCACCTGGTATTCCCAGGCGGTCTCCCATCCAAGTACTAACCAGGCACGACCCTGCTCAGCTTCCGAGATCAGACGAGATCGGGCTTGTTCAGGGTGGTATGGCCGTAAGCGACGAAACAGGCCGCAGAAAGCCCATTTAAACATGCTGTGACACCACTGACAGTTGCTCACACCAGCTGAGTGGCGGATAATGGTGTCTCAGCCATCAAACACATGCTATACTTTAACAGTACTTTGATAGGAATAGTTGTTTTTTTTCTGCGGAGAAACACACAGCTGGAAGGACTGCAACCTTGTTTCTCAGGCCATTTGTGTACGTGCGGGATGATTGCAGGCTTTTTACAGGCTGTAACAGTGAGAACTGGAACCCTAATAACTACTTGGAAAGTGAGGCGTCTCAGTGCCACCTCTCTGGCGTGCATTCAGACACAGCTGGAATGATTGCAGCTTTTGTTCCTCAAAGCCCTGTGTGCGGTGATGGAGCAACAGCGCCCTCCTTTGGTGACAGCTGAGAGGGAAAAAAAGCTTACAGCACCTGGTATTCCCAGGCGGTCTCCCATCCAAGCACTAACCAGACCCGACCCTGCTCAGCTTCCGAGATCAGACGAGATCGGGCTTGTTCAGGGTGGTATGGCCGTAAGCGACGAAACAGGCCGCAGAAAGCCCATTTAAACATGCTGTGACACCACTGACAGTTGCTCACACCAGCTGAGTGGCGGATAATGGTGTCTCAGCCATCAAACACATGCTATACTTTAACAGTACTTTGATAGGAATAGTTGTTTTTTTTCTGCGGAGAAACACACAGCTGGAAGGACTGCAACCTTGTTTCTCAGGCCATTTGTGTACGTGCGGGATGATTGCAGGCTTTTTACAGGCTGTAACAGTGAGAACTGGAACCCTAAAAACTACTTGGAAAGTGAGGCGTCTCAGTGCCACCTCTCTGGCGTGCATTCAGACACAGCTGGAATGATTGCAGCTTTTGTTCCTCAAAGCCCTGTGTGCGGTGATGGAGCAACAGCACCCTCCTTTGGTGACAGCTGAGAGGGAAAAAAAGCTTACAGCACCTGGTATTCCCAGGCGGTCTCCCATCCAAGCACTAACCAGACCCGACCCTGCTCAGCTTCCGAGATCAGACGAGATCGGGCTTGTTCAGGGTGGTATGGCCGTAAGCGACGAAACAGGCCGCAGAAAGCCCATTTAAACATGCTGTGACACCACTGACAGTTGCTCACACCAGCTGAGTGGCGGATAATGGTGTCTCAGCCATCAAACACATGCTATCCTTTAACAGTACTTTGATAGGAATAGTTGTTTTTTTTTATGCGGAGAAACACACAGCTGGAAGGACTGCAACCTTGTTTCTCAGGCCATTTGTGTACGTGCGGGATGATTGCAGGCTTTTTACAGGCTGTAACAGTGAGAACTGGAACCCTAAAAACTACTTGGAAAGTGAGGCGTCTCAGTGCCACCTCTCTGGCGTGCATTCAGACACAGCTGGAATGATTGCAGCTTTTGTTCCTCAAAGCCCTGTGTGCGGTGATGGAGCAACAGCGCCCTCCTTTGGTGACAGCTGAGAGGGATAAAAAGCTTACAGCACCTGGTATTCCCAGGCGGTCTCCCATCCAAGTACTAACCAGGCCCGACCCTGCTCAGCTTCCGAGATCAGACGAGATCGGGCGTGTTCAGGGTGGTATGGCCGTAAGCGACGAAACAGGCCGCAGAAAGCCCATTTAAACATGCTGTGACACCACTGACAGTTGCTCACACCAGCTGAGTGGCGGATAATGGTGTCTCAGCCATCAAACACATGCTATCCTTTAACAGTACTTTGATAGGAATAGTTGTTTTTTTCTGCGGAGAAACACACAGCTGTAAGGACTGCAACCTTGTTTCTCAGGCCATTTGTGTACGTGCGGGATGATTGCAGGCTTTTTACAGGCTGTAACAGTGAGAACTGGAACCCTAAAAACTACTTGGAAAGTGAGGCGTCTCAGTGCCACCTCTCTGGCGTGCATTCAGACACAGCTGGAATGATTGCAGCTTTTGTTCCTCAAAGCCCTGTGTGCGGTGATGGAACAACAGCGCCCTCCTTTGGTGACAGCTGAGAGGGAAAAAAAGCTTACAGCACCTGGTATTCCCAGGCTGTCTCCCATCCAAGTACTAACCAGGCACGACCCTGCTCAGCTTCCGAGATCAGACGAGATCGGGCGTGTTCAGGGTGGTATGGCCGTAAGCGACGAAACAGGCTGCAGAAAGCCCATTTAAACATGCTGTGACACCACTGACAGTTGCTCACACCAGCTGAGTGGCGGATAATGGTGTCTCAGCCATCAAACACATGCTATACTTTAACAGTACTTTGATAGGAATAGTTGTTTTTTTTCTGCGGAGAAACACACAGCTGGAAGGACTGCAACCTTGTTTCTCAGGCCATTTGTGTACGTGCGGGATGATTGCAGGCTTTTTACAGGCTGTAACAGTGAGAACTGGAACCCTAAAAACTACTTGGAAAGTGAGGCGTCTCAGTGCCACCTCTCTGGCGTGCATTCAGACACAGCTGGAATGATTGCAGCTTTTGTTCCTCAAAGCCCTGTGTGCGGTGATGGAGCAACAGCACCCTCCTTTGGTGACAGCTGAGAGGGAAAAAAAGCTTACAGCACCTGGTATTCCCAGGCGGTCTCCCATCCAAGCACTAACCAGGCCCGACCCTGCTCAGCTTCCGAGATCAGACGAGATGGGGCTTGTTCAGGGTGGTATGGCCGTAAGCGACGAAACAGGCCGCAGAAAGCCCATTTAAACATGCTGTGACACCACTGACAGTTGCTCACACCAGCTGAGTGGCGGATAATGGTGTCTCAGCCATCAAACACATGCTATCCTTTAACAGTACTTTGATAGGAATAGTTGTTTTTTTTTATGCGGAGAAACACACAGCTGGAAGGACTGCAACCTTGTTTCTCAGGCCATTTGTGTACGTGCGGGATGATTGCAGGCTTTTTACAGGCTGTAACAGTGAGAACTGGAACCCTAAAAACTACTTGGAAAGTGAGGTGTCTCAGTGCCACCTCTCTGGCGTGCATTCAGACACAGCTGGAATGATTGCAGCTTTTGTTCCTCAAAGCCCTGTGTGCGGTGATGGAGCAACAGCGCCCTCCTTTGGTGACAGCTGAGAGGGATAAAAAGCTTACAGCACCTGGTATTCCCAGGCGGTCTCCCATCCAAGTACTAACCAGGCCCGACCCTGCTCAGCTTCCGAGATCAGACGAGATCGGGCGTGTTCAGGGTGGTATGGCCGTAAGCGACGAAACAGGCCGCAGAAAGCCCATTTAAACATGCTGTGACACCACTGACAGTTGCTCACACCAGCTGAGTGGCGGATAATGGTGTCTCAGCCATCAAACACATGCTATCCTTTAACAGTACTTTGATAGGAATAGTTGTTTTTTTTCTGCGGAGAAACACACAGCTGGAAGGACTGCAACCTTGTTTCTCAGGCCATTTGTGTACGTGCGGGATGATTGCAGGCTTTTTACAGGCTGTAACAGTGAGAACTGGAACCCTAAAAACTACTTGGAAAGTGAGGCGTCTCAGTGCCACCTCTCTGGCGTGCATTCAGACACAGCTGGAATGATTGCAGCTTTTGTTCCTCAAAGCCCTGTGTGCGGTGATGGAGCAACAGCGCCCTCCTTTGGTGACAGCTGAGAGGGAAAAAAAGCTTACAGCACCTGGTATTCCCAGGCGGTCTCCCATCCAAGTACTAACCAGGCCCGACCCTGCTCAGCTTCCGAGATCAGACGAGATCGGGCGTGTTCAGGGTGGTATGGCCGTAAGCGACGAAGCAGGCCGCAGAAAGCCCATTTAAACATGCTGTGACACCACTGACAGTTGCTCACACCAGCTGAGTGGCGGATAATGGTGTCTCAGCCATCAAACACATGCTATCCTTTAACAGTACTTTGATAGGAATAGTTGTTTTTTTTCTGCGGAGAAACACACAGCTGGAAGGACTGCAACCTTGTTTCTCAGGCCATTTGTGTACGTGCGGGATGATTGCAGGCTTTTTACAGGCTGTAACAGTGAGAACTGGAACCCTAAAAACTACTTGGAAAGTGAGGCGTCTCAGTGCCACCTCTCTGGCGTGCATTCAGACACAGCTGGAATGATTGCAGCTTTTGTTCCTCAAAGCCCTGTGTGCGGTGATGGAGCAACAGCGCCCTCCTTTGGTGACAGCTGAGAGGGATAAAAAGCTTACAGCACCTGGTATTCCCAGGCGGTCTCCCATCCAAGTACTAACCAGGCCCGACCCTGCTCAGCTTCTGAGATCAGACGAGATCGGGCGTGTTCAGGGTGGTATGGCCGTAAGCGACGAAACAGGCCGCAGAAAGCCCATTTAAACATGCTGTGACACCACTGACAGTTGCTCACACCAGCTGAGTGGCGGATAATGGTGTCTCAGCCATCAAACACATGCTATCCTTTAACAGTACTTTGATAGGAATAGTTGTTTTTTTTCTGCGGAGAAACACACAGCTGGAAGGACTGCAACCTTGTTTCTCAGGCCATTTGTGTACGTGCGGGATGATTGCAGGCTTTTTACAGGCTGTAACAGTGAGAACTGGAACCCTAAAAACTACTTGGAAAGTGAGGCGTCTCAGTGCCACCTCTCTGGCGTGCATTCAGACACAGCTGGAATGATTGCAGCTTTTGTTCCTCAAAGCCCTGTGTGCGGTGATGGAGCAACAGCGCCCTCCTTTGGTGACAGCTGAGAGGGAAAAAAAGCTTACAGCACCTGGTATTCCGAGGCGGTCTCCCATCCAAGTACTAACCAGGCCCGACCATGCTCAGCTTCCGAGATCAGACGAGATCGGGCGTGTTCAGGGTGGTATGGCCGTAAGCGACGAAACAGGCCGCAGAAAGCCCATTTAAACATGCTGTGACACCACTGACAGTTGCTCACACCAGCTGAGTGGCGGATAATGGTGTCTCAGCCATCAAACACATGCTATCCTTTAACAGTACTTTGATAGGAATAGTTGTTTTTTTTCTGCGGAGAAACACACAGCTGGAAGGACTGCAACCTTGTTTCTCAGGCCATTTGTGTACGTGCGGGATGATTGCAGGCTTTTTACAGGCTGTAACAGTGAGAACTGGAACCCTAAAAACTACTTGGAAAGTGAGGCGTCTCAGTGCCACCTCTCTGGCGTGCATTCAGACACAGCTGGAATGATTGCAGCTTTTGTTCCTCAAAGCCCTGTGTGCGGTGATGGAGCAACAGCACCCTCCTTTGGTGACAGCTGAGAGGGAAAAAAAGCTTACAGCACCTGGTATTCCCAGGGGGTCTCCCATCCAAGTACTAACCAGGCCCGACCCTGCTCAGCTTCCGAGATCAGACGAGATCGGGCGTGTTCAGGGTGGTATGGCCTTAAGCGACGAAACAGGCCGCAGAAAGCCCATTTAAACATGCTGTGACACCACTGACAGTTGCTCACACCAGCTGAGTGGCGGATAATGGTGTCTCAGCCATCAAACACATGCTATCCTTTAACAGTACTTTGATAGGAATAGTTGTTTTTTTTCTGCGGAGAAACACACAGCTGTAAGGACTGCAACCTTGTTTCTCAGGCCATTTGTGTACGTGCGGGATGATTGCAGGCTTTTTACAGGCTGTAACAGTGAGAACTGGAACCCTAAAAACTACTTGGAAAGTGAGGCGTCTCAGTGCCACCTCTCTGGCGTGCATTCAGACACAGCTGGAATGATTGCAGCTTTTGTTCCTCAAAGCCCTGTGTGCGGTGATGGAACAACAGCGCCCTCCTTTGGTGACAGCTGAGAGGGAAAAAAAGCTTACAGCACCTGGTATTCCCAGGCGGTCTCCCATCCAAGTACTAACCAGGCACGACCCTGCTCAGCTTCCGAGATCAGACGAGATCGGGCGTGTTCAGGGTGGTATGGCCGTAAGCGACGAAACAGGCCGCAGAAAGCCCATTTAAACATGCTGTGACACCACTGACAGTTGCTCACACCAGCTGAGTGGCGGATAATGGTGTCTCAGCCATCAAACACATGCTATACTTTAACAGTACTTTGATAGGAATAGTTGTTTTTTTTCTGCGGAGAAACACACAGCTGGAAGGACTGCAACCTTGTTTCTCAGGCCATTTGTGTACGTGCGGGATGATTGCAGGCTTTTTACAGGCTGTAACAGTGAGAACTGGAACCCTAAAAACTACTTGGAAAGTGAGGCGTCTCAGTGCCACCTCTCTGGCGTGCATTCAGACACAGCTGGAATGATTGCAGCTTTTGTTCCTCAAAGCCCTGTGTGCGGTGATGGAGCAACAGCACCCTCCTTTGGTGACAGCTGAGAGGGAAAAAAAGCTTACAGCACCTGGTATTCCCAGGCGGTCTCCCATCCAAGCACTAACCAGGCCCGACCCTGCTCAGCTTCCGAGATCAGACGAGATGGGGCTTGTTCAGGGTGGTATGGCCGTAAGCGACGAAACAGGCCGCAGAAAGCCCATTTAAACATGCTGTGACACCACTGACAGTTGCTCACACCAGCTGAGTGGCGGATAATGGTGTCTCAGCCATCAAACACATGCTATCCTTTAACAGTACTTTGATAGGAATAGTTGTTTTTTTTTATGCGGAGAAACACACAGCTGGAAGGACTGCAACCTTGTTTCTCAGGCCATTTGTGTACGTGCGGGATGATTGCAGGCTTTTTACAGGCTGTAACAGTGAGAACTGGAACCCTAAAAACTACTTGGAAAGTGAGGTGTCTCAGTGCCACCTCTCTGGCGTGCATTCAGACACAGCTGGAATGATTGCAGCTTTTGTTCCTCAAAGCCCTGTGTGCGGTGATGGAGCAACAGCGCCCTCCTTTGGTGACAGCTGAGAGGGATAAAAAGCTTACAGCACCTGGTATTCCCAGGCGGTCTCCCATCCAAGTACTAACCAGGCCCGACCCTGCTCAGCTTCCGAGATCAGACGAGATCGGGCGTGTTCAGGGTGGTATGGCCGTAAGCGACGAAACAGGCCGCAGAAAGCCCATTTAAACATGCTGTGACACCACTGACAGTTGCTCACACCAGCTGAGTGGCGGATAATGGTGTCTCAGCCATCAAACACATGCTATCCTTTAACAGTACTTTGATAGGAATAGTTGTTTTTTTTCTGCGGAGAAACACACAGCTGGAAGGACTGCAACCTTGTTTCTCAGGCCATTTGTGTACGTGCGGGATGATTGCAGGCTTTTTACAGGCTGTAACAGTGAGAACTGGAACCCTAAAAACTACTTGGAAAGTGAGGCGTCTCAGTGCCACCTCTCTGGCGTGCATTCAGACACAGCTGGAATGATTGCAGCTTTTGTTCCTCAAAGCCCTGTGTGCGGTGATGGAGCAACAGCGCCCTCCTTTGGTGACAGCTGAGAGGGAAAAAAAGCTTACAGCACCTGGTATTCCCAGGCGGTCTCCCATCCAAGTACTAACCAGGCCCGACCCTGCTCAGCTTCCGAGATCAGACGAGATCGGGCGTGTTCAGGGTGGTATGGCCGTAAGCGACGAAGCAGGCCGCAGAAAGCCCATTTAAACATGCTGTGACACCACTGACAGTTGCTCACACCAGCTGAGTGGCGGATAATGGTGTCTCAGCCATCAAACACATGCTATCCTTTAACAGTACTTTGATAGGAATAGTTGTTTTTTTTCTGCGGAGAAACACACAGCTGGAAGGACTGCAACCTTGTTTCTCAGGCCATTTGTGTACGTGCGGGATGATTGCAGGCTTTTTACAGGCTGTAACAGTGAGAACTGGAACCCTAAAAACTACTTGGAAAGTGAGGCGTCTCAGTGCCACCTCTCTGGCGTGCATTCAGACACAGCTGGAATGATTGCAGCTTTTGTTCCTCAAAGCCCTGTGTGCGGTGATGGAGCAACAGCGCCCTCCTTTGGTGACAGCTGAGAGGGATAAAAAGCTTACAGCACCTGGTATTCCCAGGCGGTCTCCCATCCAAGTACTAACCAGGCCCGACCCTGCTCAGCTTCTGAGATCAGACGAGATCGGGCGTGTTCAGGGTGGTATGGCCGTAAGCGACGAAACAGGCCGCAGAAAGCCCATTTAAACATGCTGTGACACCACTGACAGTTGCTCACACCAGCTGAGTGGCGGATAATGGTGTCTCAGCCATCAAACACATGCTATCCTTTAACAGTACTTTGATAGGAATAGTTGTTTTTTTTCTGCGGAGAAACACACAGCTGGAAGGACTGCAACCTTGTTTCTCAGGCCATTTGTGTACGTGCGGGATGATTGCAGGCTTTTTACAGGCTGTAACAGTGAGAACTGGAACCCTAAAAACTACTTGGAAAGTGAGGCGTCTCAGTGCCACCTCTCTGGCGTGCATTCAGACACAGCTGGAATGATTGCAGCTTTTGTTCCTCAAAGCCCTGTGTGCGGTGATGGAGCAACAGCGCCCTCCTTTGGTGACAGCTGAGAGGGAAAAAAAGCTTACAGCACCTGGTATTCCGAGGCGGTCTCCCATCCAAGTACTAACCAGGCCCGACCATGCTCAGCTTCCGAGATCAGACGAGATCGGGCGTGTTCAGGGTGGTATGGCCGTAAGCGACGAAACAGGCCGCAGAAAGCCCATTTAAACATGCTGTGACACCACTGACAGTTGCTCACACCAGCTGAGTGGCGGATAATGGTGTCTCAGCCATCAAACACATGCTATCCTTTAACAGTACTTTGATAGGAATAGTTGTTTTTTTTCTGCGGAGAAACACACAGCTGGAAGGACTGCAACCTTGTTTCTCAGGCCATTTGTGTACGTGCGGGATGATTGCAGGCTTTTTACAGGCTGTAACAGTGAGAACTGGAACCCTAAAAACTACTTGGAAAGTGAGGCGTCTCAGTGCCACCTCTCTGGCGTGCATTCAGACACAGCTGGAATGATTGCAGCTTTTGTTCCTCAAAGCCCTGTGTGCGGTGATGGAGCAACAGCACCCTCCTTTGGTGACAGCTGAGAGGGAAAAAAAGCTTACAGCACCTGGTATTCCCAGGGGGTCTCCCATCCAAGTACTAACCAGGCCCGACCCTGCTCAGCTTCCGAGATCAGACGAGATCGGGCGTGTTCAGGGTGGTATGGCCTTAAGCGACGAAACAGGCCGCAGAAAGCCCATTTAAACATGCTGTGACACCACTGACAGTTGCTCACACCAGCTGAGTGGCGGATAATGGTGTCTCAGCCATCAAACACATGCTATCCTTTAACAGTACTTTGATAGGAATAGTTGTTTTTTTTCTGCGGAGAAACACACAGCTGTAAGGACTGCAACCTTGTTTCTCAGGCCATTTGTGTACGTGCGGGATGATTGCAGGCTTTTTACAGGCTGTAACAGTGAGAACTGGAACCCTAAAAACTACTTGGAAAGTGAGGCGTCTCAGTGCCACCTCTCTGGCGTGCATTCAGACACAGCTGGAATGATTGCAGCTTTTGTTCCTCAAAGCCCTGTGTGCGGTGATGGAACAACAGCGCCCTCCTTTGGTGACAGCTGAGAGGGAAAAAAAGCTTACAGCACCTGGTATTCCCAGGCGGTCTCCCATCCAAGTACTAACCAGGCACGACCCTGCTCAGCTTCCGAGATCAGACGAGATCGGGCGTGTTCAGGGTGGTATGGCCGTAAGCGACGAAACAGGCCGCAGAAAGCCCATTTAAACATGCTGTGACACCACTGACAGTTGCTCACACCAGCTGAGTGGCGGATAATGGTGTCTCAGCCATCAAACACATGCTATACTTTAACAGTACTTTGATAGGAATAGTTGTTTTTTTTCTGCGGAGAAACACACAGCTGGAAGGACTGCAACCTTGTTTCTCAGGCCATTTGTGTACGTGCGGGATGATTGCAGGCTTTTTACAGGCTGTAACAGTGAGAACTGGAACCCTAAAAACTACTTGGAAAGTGAGGCGTCTCAGTGCCACCTCTCTGGCGTGCATTCAGACACAGCTGGAATGATTGCAGCTTTTGTTCCTCAAAGCCCTGTGTGCGGTGATGGAGCAACAGCACCCTCCTTTGGTGACAGCTGAGAGGGAAAAAAAGCTTACAGCACCTGGTATTCCCAGGCGGTCTCCCATCCAAGCACTAACCAGGCCCGACCCTGCTCAGCTTCCGAGATCAGACGAGATGGGGCTTGTTCAGGGTGGTATGGCCGTAAGCGACGAAACAGGCCGCAGAAAGCCCATTTAAACATGCTGTGACACCACTGACAGTTGCTCACACCAGCTGAGTGGCGGATAATGGTGTCTCAGCCATCAAACACATGCTATCCTTTAACAGTACTTTGATAGGAATAGTTGTTTTTTTTTATGCGGAGAAACACACAGCTGGAAGGACTGCAACCTTGTTTCTCAGGCCATTTGTGTACGTGCGGGATGATTGCAGGCTTTTTACAGGCTGTAACAGTGAGAACTGGAACCCTAAAAACTACTTGGAAAGTGAGGTGTCTCAGTGCCACCTCTCTCGCGTGCATTCAGACACAGCTGGAATGATTGCAGCTTTTGTTCCTCAAAGCCCTGTGTGCGGTGATGGAGCAACAGCGCCCTCCTTTGGTGACAGCTGAGAGGGATAAAAAGCTTACAGCACCTGGTATTCCCAGGCGGTCTCCCATCCAAGTACTAACCAGGCCCGACCCTGCTCAGCTTCCGAGATCAGACGAGATCGGGCGTGTTCAGGGTGGTATGGCCGTAAGCGACGAAACAGGCCGCAGAAAGCCCATTTAAACATGCTGTGACACCACTGACAGTTGCTCACACCAGCTGAGTGGCGGATAATGGTGTCTCAGCCATCAAACACATGCTATCCTTTAACAGTACTTTGATAGGAATAGTTGTTTTTTTTCTGCGGAGAAACACACAGCTGGAAGGACTGCAACCTTGTTTCTCAGGCCATTTGTGTACGTGCGGGATGATTGCAGGCTTTTTACAGGCTGTAACAGTGAGAACTGGAACCCTAAAAACTACTTGGAAAGTGAGGCGTCTCAGTGCCACCTCTCTGGCGTGCATTCAGACACAGCTGGAATGATTGCAGCTTTTGTTCCTCAAAGCCCTGTGTGCGGTGATGGAGCAACAGCGCCCTCCTTTGGTGACAGCTGAGAGGGAAAAAAAGCTTACAGCACCTGGTATTCCCAGGCGGTCTCCCATCCAAGTACTAACCAGGCCCGACCCTGCTCAGCTTCCGAGATCAGACGAGATCGGGCGTGTTCAGGGTGGTATGGCCGTAAGCGACGAAGCAGGCCGCAGAAAGCCCATTTAAACATGCTGTGACACCACTGACAGTTGCTCACACCAGCTGAGTGGCGGATAATGGTGTCTCAGCCATCAAACACATGCTATCCTTTAACAGTACTTTGATAGGAATAGTTGTTTTTTTTCTGCGGAGAAACACACAGCTGGAAGGACTGCAACCTTGTTTCTCAGGCCATTTGTGTACGTGCGGGATGATTGCAGGCTTTTTACAGGCTGTAACAGTGAGAACTGGAACCCTAAAAACTACTTGGAAAGTGAGGCGTCTCAGTGCCACCTCTCTGGCGTGCATTCAGACACAGCTGGAATGATTGCAGCTTTTGTTCCTCAAAGCCCTGTGTGCGGTGATGGAGCAACAGCGCCCTCCTTTGGTGACAGCTGAGAGGGATAAAAAGCTTACAGCACCTGGTATTCCCAGGCGGTCTCCCATCCAAGTACTAACCAGGCCCGACCCTGCTCAGCTTCTGAGATCAGACGAGATCGGGCGTGTTCAGGGTGGTATGGCCGTAAGCGACGAAACAGGCCGCAGAAAGCCCATTTAAACATGCTGTGACACCACTGACAGTTGCTCACACCAGCTGAGTGGCGGATAATGGTGTCTCAGCCATCAAACACATGCTATCCTTTAACAGTACTTTGATAGGAATAGTTGTTTTTTTTCTGCGGAGAAACACACAGCTGGAAGGACTGCAACCTTGTTTCTCAGGCCATTTGTGTACGTGCGGGATGATTGCAGGCTTTTTACAGGCTGTAACAGTGAGAACTGGAACCCTAAAAACTACTTGGAAAGTGAGGCGTCTCAGTGCCACCTCTCTGGCGTGCATTCAGACACAGCTGGAATGATTGCAGCTTTTGTTCCTCAAAGCCCTGTGTGCGGTGATGGAGCAACAGCGCCCTCCTTTGGTGACAGCTGAGAGGGAAAAAAAGCTTACAGCACCTGGTATTCCGAGGCGGTCTCCCATCCAAGTACTAACCAGGCCCGACCATGCTCAGCTTCCGAGATCAGACGAGATCGGGCGTGTTCAGGGTGGTATGGCCGTAAGCGACGAAACAGGCCGCAGAAAGCCCATTTAAACATGCTGTGACACCACTGACAGTTGCTCACACCAGCTGAGTGGCGGATAATGGTGTCTCAGCCATCAAACACATGCTATCCTTTAACAGTACTTTGATAGGAATAGTTGTTTTTTTTCTGCGGAGAAACACACAGCTGGAAGGACTGCAACCTTGTTTCTCAGGCCATTTGTGTACGTGCGGGATGATTGCAGGCTTTTTACAGGCTGTAACAGTGAGAACTGGAACCCTAAAAACTACTTGGAAAGTGAGGCGTCTCAGTGCCACCTCTCTGGCGTGCATTCAGACACAGCTGGAATGATTGCAGCTTTTGTTCCTCAAAGCCCTGTGTGCGGTGATGGAGCAACAGCACCCTCCTTTGGTGACAGCTGAGAGGGAAAAAAAGCTTACAGCACCTGGTATTCCCAGGGGGTCTCCCATCCAAGTACTAACCAGGCCCGACCCTGCTCAGCTTCCGAGATCAGACGAGATCGGGCGTGTTCAGGGTGGTATGGCCTTAAGCGACGAAACAGGCCGCAGAAAGCCCATTTAAACATGCTGTGACACCACTGACAGTTGCTCACACCAGCTGAGTGGCGGATAATGGTGTCTCAGCCATCAAACACATGCTATCCTTTAACAGTACTTTGATAGGAATAGTTGTTTTTTTTCTGCGGAGAAACACACAGCTGTAAGGACTGCAACCTTGTTTCTCAGGCCATTTGTGTACGTGCGGGATGATTGCAGGCTTTTTACAGGCTGTAACAGTGAGAACTGGAACCCTAAAAACTACTTGGAAAGTGAGGCGTCTCAGTGCCACCTCTCTGGCGTGCATTCAGACACAGCTGGAATGATTGCAGCTTTTGTTCCTCAAAGCCCTGTGTGCGGTGATGGAACAACAGCGCCCTCCTTTGGTGACAGCTGAGAGGGAAAAAAAGCTTACAGCACCTGGTATTCCCAGGCGGTCTCCCATCCAAGTACTAACCAGGCACGACCCTGCTCAGCTTCCGAGATCAGACGAGATCGGGCGTGTTCAGGGTGGTATGGCCGTAAGCGACGAAACAGGCCGCAGAAAGCCCATTTAAACATGCTGTGACACCACTGACAGTTGCTCACACCAGCTGAGTGGCGGATAATGGTGTCTCAGCCATCAAACACATGCTATACTTTAACAGTACTTTGATAGGAATAGTTGTTTTTTTTCTGCGGAGAAACACACAGCTGGAAGGACTGCAACCTTGTTTCTCAGGCCATTTGTGTACGTGCGGGATGATTGCAGGCTTTTTACAGGCTGTAACAGTGAGAACTGGAACCCTAAAAACTACTTGGAAAGTGAGGCGTCTCAGTGCCACCTCTCTGGCGTGCATTCAGACACAGCTGGAATGATTGCAGCTTTTGTTCCTCAAAGCCCTGTGTGCGGTGATGGAGCAACAGCACCCTCCTTTGGTGACAGCTGAGAGGGAAAAAAAGCTTACAGCACCTGGTATTCCCAGGCGGTCTCCCATCCAAGCACTAACCAGGCCCGACCCTGCTCAGCTTCCGAGATCAGACGAGATGGGGCTTGTTCTGGGTGGTATGGCCGTAAGCGACGAAACAGGCCGCAGAAAGCCCATTTAAACATGCTGTGACACCACTGACAGTTGCTCACACCAGCTGAGTGGCGGATAATGGTGTCTCAGCCATCAAACACATGCTATCCTTTAACAGTACTTTGATAGGAATAGTTGTTTTTTTTTTATGCGGAGAAACACACAGCTGGAAGGACTGCAACCTTGTTTCTCAGGCCATTTGTGTACGTGCGGGATGATTGCAGGCTTTTTACAGGCTGTAACAGTGAGAACTGGAACCCTAAAAACTACTTGGAAAGTGAGGCGTCTCAGTGCCACCTCTCTGGCGTGCATTCAGACACAGCTGGAATGATTGCAGCTTTTGTTCCTCAAAGCCCTGTGTGCGGTGATGGAGCAACAGCGCCCTCCTTTGGTGACAGCTGAGAGGGATAAAAAGCTTACAGCACCTGGTATTCCCAGGCGGTCTCCCATCCAAGTACTAACCAGGCCCGACCCTGCTCAGCTTCCGAGATCAGACGAGATCGGGCGTGTTCAGGGTGGTATGGCCGTAAGCGACGAAGCAGGCCGCAGAAAGCCCATTTAAACATGCTGTGACACCACTGACAGTTGCTCACACCAGCTGAGTGGCGGATAATGGTGTCTCAGCCATCAAACACATGCTATCCTTTAACAGTACTTTGATAGGAATAGTTGTTTTTTTTCTGCGGAGAAACACACAGCTGGAAGGACTGCAACCTTGTTTCTCAGGCCATTTGTGTACGTGCGGGATGATTGCAGGCTTTTTACAGGCTGTAACAGTGAGAACTGGAACCCTAAAAACTACTTGGAAAGTGAGGCGTCTCAGTGCCACCTCTCTGGCGTGCATTCAGACACAGCTGGAATGATTGCAGCTTTTGTTCCTCAAAGCCCTGTGTGCGGTGATGGAGCAACAGCGCCCTCCTTTGGTGACAGCTGAGAGGGAAAAAAAGCTTACAGCACCTGGTATTCCGAGGCGGTCTCCCATCCAAGTACTAACCAGGCCCGACCATGCTCAGCTTCCGAGATCAGACGAGATCGGGCGTGTTCAGGGTGGTATGGCCGTAAGCGACGAAACAGGCCGCAGAAAGCCCATTTAAACATGCTGTGACACCACTGACAGTTGCTCACACCAGCTGAGTGGCGGATAATGGTGTCTCAGCCATCAAACACATGCTATCCTTTAACAGTACTTTGATAGGAATAGTTGTTTTTTTTCTGCGGAGAAACACACAGCTGGAAGGACTGCAACCTTGTTTCTCAGGCCATTTGTGTACGTGCGGGATGATTGCAGGCTTTTTACAGGCTGTAACAGTGAGAACTGGAACCCTAAAAACTACTTGGAAAGTGAGGCGTCTCAGTGCCACCTCTCTGGCGTGCATTCAGACACAGCTGGAATGATTGCAGCTTTTGTTCCTCAAAGCCCTGTGTGCGGTGATGGAGCAACAGCACCCTCCTTTGGTGACAGCTGAGAGGGAAAAAAAGCTTACAGCACCTGGTATTCCCAGGGGGTCTCCCATCCAAGTACTAACCAGGCCCGACCCTGCTCAGCTTCCGAGATCAGACGAGATCGGGCGTATTCAGGGTGGTATGGCCTTAAGCGACGAAACAGGCCGCAGAAAGCCCATTTAAACATGCTGTGACACCACTGACAGTTGCTCACACCAGCTGAGTGGCGGATAATGGTGTCTCAGCCATCAAACACATGCTATCCTTTAACAGTACTTTGATAGGAATAGTTGTTTTTTTTCTGCGGAGAAACACACAGCTGTAAGGACTGCAACCTTGTTTCTCAGGCCATTTGTGTACGTGCGGGATGATTGCAGGCTTTTTACAGGCTGTAACAGTGAGAACTGGAACCCTAAAAACTACTTGGAAAGTGAGGCGTCTCAGTGCCACCTCTCTGGCGTGCATTCAGACACAGCTGGAATGATTGCAGCTTTTGTTCCTCAAAGCCCTGTGTGCGGTGATGGAACAACAGCGCCCTCCTTTGGTGACAGCTGAGAGGGAAAAAAAGCTTACAGCACCTGGTATTCCCAGGCGGTCTCCCATCCAAGTACTAACCAGGCCCGACCCTGCTCAGCTTCCGAGATCAGACGAGATCGGGCGTGTTCAGGGTGGTATGGCCGTAAGCGACGAAACAGGCCGCAGAAAGCCCATTTAAACATGCTGTGACACCACTGACAGTTGCTCACACCAGCTGAGTGGCGGATAATGGTGTCTCAGCCATCAAACACATGCTATCCTTTAACAGTACTTTGATAGGAATAGTTGTTTTTTTTCTGCGGAGAAACACACAGCTGGAAGGACTGCAACCTTGTTTCTCAGGCCATTTGTGTACGTGCGGGATGATTGCAGGCTTTTTACAGGCTGTAACAGTGAGAACTGGAACCCTAAAAACTACTTGGAAAGTGAGGCGTCTCAGTGCCACCTCTCTGGCGTGCATTCAGACACAGCTGGAATGATTGCAGCTTTTGTTCCTCAAAGCCCTGTGTGCGGTGATGGAGCAACAGCGCCCTCCTTTGGTGACAGCTGAGAGGGAAAAAAAGCTTACAGCACCTGGTATTCCCAGGCGGTCTCCCATCCAAGTACTAACCAGGCCCGACCCTGCTTAGCTTCCGAGATCAGACGAGATCGGGCGTGTTCAGGGTGGTATGGCCGTAAGCGACAAAACAGGCCGCAGAAAACCCATTTAAACATGCTGTGACACCACTGACAGTTGCTCACACCAGCTGAGTGGCGGATAATGGTGTCTCAGCCATCAAACACATGCTATACTTTAACAGTACTTTGATAGGAATAGTTGTTTTTTTTCTGCGGAGAAACACACAGCTGGAAGGACTGCAACCTTGTTTCTCAGGCCATTTGTGTACGTGCGGGATGATTGCAGGCTTTTTACAGGCTGTAACAGTGAGAACTGGAACCCTAAAAACTACTTGGAAAGTGAGGCGTCTCAGTGCCACCTCTCTGGCGTGCATTCAGACACAGCTGGAATGATTGCAGCTTTTGTTCCTCAAAGCCCTGTGTGCGGTGATGGAGCAACAGCGCCCTCCTTTGGTGACAGCTGAGAGGGAAAAAAAGCTTACAGCACCTGGTATTCCCAGGCGGTCTCCCATCCAAGTACTAACCAGGCCCGACCATGCTCAGCTTCCGAGATCAGACGAGATCGGGCGTGTTCAGGGTGGTATGGCCGTAAGCGACGAAACAGGCCGCAGAAAGCCCATTTAAACATGCTGTGACACCACTGACAGTTGCTCACACCAGCTGAGTGGCGGATAATGGTGTCTCAGCCATCAAACACATGCTATCCTTTAACAGTACTTTGATAGGAATAGTTGTTTTTTTTCTGCGGAGAAACACACAGCTGGAAGGACTGCAACCTTGTTTCTCAGGCCATTTGTGTACGTGCGGGATGATTGCAGGCTTTTTACAGGCTGTAACAGTGAGAACTGGAACCCTAAAAACTACTTGGAAAGTGAGGCGTCTCAGTGCCACCTCTCTGGCGTGCATTCAGACACAGCTGGAATGATTGCAGCTTTTGTTCCTCAAAGCCCTGTGTGCGGTGATGGAGCAACAGCGCCCTCCTTTGGTGACAGCTGAGAGTGAAAAAAAGCTTACAGCACCTGGTATTCCCAGGCGGTCTCCCATCCAAGTACTAACCAGGCCCGACCCTGCTCAGCTTCCGAGATCAGACGAGATCGGGCGTGTTCAGGGTGGTATGGCCGTAAGCGACGAAACAGGCCGCAGAAAGCCCATTTAAACATGCTGTGACACCACTGACAGTTGCTCACACCAGCTGAGTGGCGGATAATAGTGTCTCAGCCATCAAACACATGCTATCCTTTAACAGTACTTTGATAGGAATAGTTGTTTTTTTTCTGCGGAGAAACACACAGCTGTAAGGACTGCAACCTTGTTTCTCAGGCCATTTGTGTACGTGCGGGATGATTGCAGGCTTTTTACAGGCTGTAACAGTGAGAACTGGAACCCTAAAAACTACTTGGAAAGTGAGGCGTCTCAGTGCCACCTCTCTGGCGTGCATTCAGACACAGCTGGAATGATTGCAGCTTTTGTTCCTCAAAGCCCTGTGTGCGGTGATGGAGCAACAGCGCCCTCCTTTGGTGACAGCTGAGAGGGAAAAAAAGCTTACAGCACCTGGTATTCCCAGGCGGTCTCCCATCCAAGTACTAACCAGGCCCGACCCTGCTCAGCTTCCGAGATCAGACGAGATCGGGCGTGTTTTTTTTTTTTTGTCTTTTATTATGAAAATATATTTGTTTTTTTTTAAATATATTTTTGATTTACAATATTCTCACATCAAATGTTACAAAAATCCACCTTTACAGTCACACATTACATACAAAACAACCCAAGACAAACAAAACAAAACAAAAACCATTTAGTTCACAAACCCTGCTACCTTCCTCTATCAAATTTGCCCCAACATTACAGTATATCAACATTCGTCCTAGTAACTGGCCATAACAGCTCCCTTTTACAAGATCCACACTATTATGGCACTCTATACTATATAGTATAGGTCACACATCACACACAAACCCCAAACCAAACAAATAAATTAAAGATAAACTATTTACAAACCTTGCTACCTTCATCTATCCAAATTACCCCAGAAATTACAATATATTAACATTCATCCCAGTAACTGGCCATAACAGCTCCCTCTTGCAAGATCCACACTGTTATGGCACTCTATACTTATCAAATAAAGTCACTTATCACACAAAAACCCCAAAACAAAACAAAAACCAAAACAAAACCAAAAAAATGAATAAATAAAAAGGAGAAAAAAATAAAAATAAATTATTTACAGACATCATTTCTTCTATCAAATTACCCAATATAACATTATTGCTTTTAGACATTTATTTGAAGTATTACCTTCTACCAGTGCCACTCAATTTCACCCTTATGTTTGTAAGTAAATAGACTACTGTGTTCAGTGAAGAGCTTAGTGAAGTTCACAGCGCTGTGCATCATCCTATATTTAATCTGAGTCTGTACTATGCTTTTGAAGATTGACCAGACAGAAATGAGCCTATTTTCATAATGTGCTATGTTACGTCTTGATTTAATAGCCCATCTAGCATGACTCAATAGGAACCTGCACAGCTCTGTGTTCTTCACCCTGCTCTTCTCCCAAATACCAAATAAAACAAAAATTTCCCATGAATCCCTATCATCCCAGATTAATCCTAGTTTTTTGATCAGACAACATTTCAACCTGCCAAAAAATTCACCCAGTTCATTACATCTTACATACATATGCACTAAATTTTCATCTTCTAACCCACACACATCACACTCTCTGTCGACCCCCCTGTCCAACTGGTGCAGGATCACATTAGTGTAAATTTTGTTATGTCTTAATTTGAAATCATGATCTGCTGCTTCAATGCTATTCCCTTTAATTTTCCATGTCTCCCAGATTTTATCCCCATCTAATGTAGGATACATCCTGCTCCAGTAGGACAACGAAGCCGGCCTCTGTGTCACCTTCATTACAACACGTTCATAGATTTGTTTGCACTTTATCACACTAAAATCTCTGATTTCTTCACCATGAAAAAATGTTAAATCAGGAAACCTACTACTCCTGTCTCTTCTCGTGTCTGATTTGATTTTTGATTTCCATGATTGTGGAATACTTTCTTGAATTACTTTGTAATAATTGTCCACAGTTGCATATTTTACATCATAATCTATTTCTTTTACACTATCATATACTGCCTGCGTGGGTAGAAACCCAGGTATTACTTCATACATTATATCTTTCAGTTGAACTATTTTTGCCTGTATCATCTTTGCATTATACAACAATTGATTTCCTCTTTTGACATATTTGTTCAGAAAAATAGGTAATTCTTTTATCATGCTCACAGAGCTAGCCCCATAGTGTATGTGTTCTAAGAACTCTCCCTGAGCTGACAGGACCTCCCTATAAAAATGTGGGAGTACTGCCATCATGGGTGTCTTCAGTTTCATCAGTAACACATAATCCCCTATATTTAATATCTTGTTCAGAAAATACCTCATTAAATTTTTCCAGCCATAGTTAGTGTTGTCACAGAGATATTTCTTAACTAACTTGATTCTAAAAGCTTTTTTCCTACTTTCTATATCTAACAGTTTTAGACCCCCCTCATTATATTTGTTTATTAATGTTTTCCTAGCTATTTTACTAATTGTGCTTCCCCAAATGAATTTAGTGCTTATTTCATGTAATCTATTCAATACCCACAAGGGTAAGTCTAATACGTCTAACACGTAATTCAGTTTAGAATAAACCAGACTATTTAACACCACTACTTTCCCATTAAGTTTTAAATCTCTCATCCTCCACCATGTTAATATCACTTCTATGTTGTTTAGTATTTTTGTCCAGGTTTCATCTCTTGCCATCACATTATCAACTCCTATATATGTTCCTAGTATTTTCACATGTTTTGGTTGTATTTTCAATGTCATGCTGGTTTGTGCAGGGCTGACCATGTTAATAAATAGTACTTCTGATTTAATGATATTTATCCGGGAGCCTGATGCTCTACCGAAACATGTTCACTAGCTCGATTGCCCTATTCACACTCTCCATATCTTTTAACATCAAGGTTGTGTCATCCGCAAATTGCTGGATGACACACACCCCCCCTCCAGGTAAATCAATCCCTTTAACATGATTGTCACATTTCAATAACACACTTAAAGGTTCCACAACAATAGAATATAACAGTGAAGACATGGGACACCCCTGTCTTACTGACCTATTTAGTTTGAATTCATCAGTTAAGACACCATTAATTTTGACTCTCCCTGTCGCTGTACTATATAACAGTTTTAACCAATTTGTAAATTTTTCTCCAAATCCCATTTTCTGTAATACTTTAAACATGAAATCATGCTCCACCCTGTCAAAAGCTTTGTTAAAATCTAACGAAACCAAAATCCCTTCCCTCCCTGTTATTTTTAAATATTCTATTGTGTCTCTAATAGTATGGATTATGTCTGGTGCCCCCCTCCCTGGAATACTGTATGCCTGTGTCGGTGCTATAATACTATGCATGACTGTTTTAACTCTATTTGCAAACACCTTCATCAAAATCTTATAATCTACATTTAAAAGAGTAATAGGCCTATAGTTGGCCAGATCTGTTTTATCCCCCTTTTTAAAAATCAGGGTGATTACACCTTCTGCCATCGTCTTTCCTACTCTTTCAGTCCTTATCATTTCATTATATACCTTCAATAGAATCGGCTTAAGCACACTGGCAAAAACCTTATAAAAATTAGCTGTCAGCCCATCACTACCCGGACTCTTATTAGTTGTTAAATTTTTTATAGCTTCCTCTATTTCCTCTACTCTGAGTTCCTGATCACATAACTCTATCTCCTTCAGCTAACTCCACTTTTAATTTGTCTAATACCTCCGATGTTATTTTATCATCTGACCCTTCTGATGTAAACAGATTTACATAAAATTCATGCACATTTTCTATAATATTTGATAATTTTGACGTTACTTCCCCACCTTTAATTTTTAACTCATGTATATAGCATTGTTCTTGTTTTCTCCTTTCTAAGTTTAAAAAGAAGCTGGTACTTTTTTCTCCCTCCACTGCATATTGTGCTCTACTTCTTATTATAGCTCCTTCACATTTTTTCCTTCCCAATTCTTTTAGATCTTCATACAGAGCGCCCAGCCTGTCTTCATCACCAACGTCTTGCATATTTATTCTATCAATCTCATCTATAATTTTCCTTTCCTTTTGTAAGTCTTTAAACCTCAATTTTTTTGCAAAATTAATGCTTTTTTGTTTAATTTCCCTTTTTAGATTTTCCCACTCTTCTATGACATCGTTTTTGAAACCAGGCTGTACGCTCTTCTTCATAATTAAATTGTGTATCTGCTGCACATAAGATTCATTTTCTAATAAATTTGCATTTAGGTGCCATAAACCCCCCCCCCTTCCTTTCCTCAAATCCCCCATTGTCACAATCAAAAATGCATGATCGCTTAAACAGTTAATTTCATAATAAACAGAATGCATATTTACCAGTTGGTCCTCTTTTGCAAGACATAAATCGATTCTACTTCTATTTATTCTTCCTTGAACTTGCTGGACTCTTGAGTATGTTCTTAATACTGGATTTTTTTGCCTCCACACATCACACCACCTCTCCTTTAACATCCACTCCTTTAAAACAGTCCTTGAAGTGTCTGTTTTCAGCGGACCTATCACATTTCCGTCCAAATCATTTAATTTCACATTAAAGTCCCCCATGATGATGTCAGTTGCTTGTCCATGTTGTTGTATTTCTTTAAAGAAATTTGAACGTTCACTTTCCACGTTCGGGGCATATATATTCAAAAGTTCATAAGTCCGTTTGTGTATTTTAAATTTGATTTTTACCCACCTCCCTTCCCCATCACCATTCACCAAGGTGGCATTTATATCACAGTTTCTTTTATTTATTAATACACTGACTCCTCTTGCTCTGTTAGTCCCAAAACTAGAAAAAAATTGTCCACTCCACAATTGTCCCATTTGTACCTCAGTTGCTGCATCCCAGTGAGTCTCTTGGAGGCAAATGACATCTGCTTTGCACAATCTAATGAGTTTATTAAATTTGGCAATGCTTCTAAGTCCATTCGCATTCAAGGATGCTAGTGTCAGTGTCATTTACAAGACAAGAAAGAATATATCCCCTATCATATGTATTGCTTTCATTTCTTTCTGTCCTTTTTATTTTTCCTCCCTCTAGTCCCTCTCTGAGGCAAAACCACACTTTCCACTTCATTCATGTCTTTTCCTCCCCCTTTAACCTCATCCTCTGGTCTTACCCCTTGTGATGTGTTCAGCTGTCTCTCTGATCGCGGGTCACCTCCGCCGTCGCTGCTACGGAGGATACTCCTGCTGCGTCCCCTTCTGTACCCGCTGTCCTCCGACTCCGCACCTCCTCTCCGCTCCGTCACCTCACTCCTTCCCTCCAACATCTGGGTCCCCCTGGTCACGTCGACACTGTCGCTACTGCTCTCCTTTTCCCCGACAGCCTCCATCTCCTCCTCAGACTCTCTCCTCTCCTCCTCGTCCGTCTCCATTTCGCTTGACGCCTCCTCTTTTTTGCTACCTTCCTCCTCCACGTCCTCCTCCTCCTCCACCATCTCTCCCCTCTCTGTGGCCACCGCTGTCATGTCCACACATTCACGTGCATAATGTCCTTGTTTTTTGCACCTGAAGCAGTAAAACTCCGGGCACTCACGCAGTATATGTCCCGGTTGCAGACACAACCGACACACTTTCATCTGCTGATCATGCAGGACTCGAAAATATTCAGCTCCCTCTAGAGTGTCAAACTTGGTGCTATAAGGCAGGGACGAAATCGCCTCAGGAAATTTTACCTTGAGGAATCTTGTCCCATCATAGATTTCCGTCCCTGCCCATTTCCGTCGGCGAATATCCGATGCCGGTTCCACTCCCCACTGACGTAATTTGTCCTTTATTTGATTGTCCGTTATGTACAGTGGTAGATTCAGAAAAGACACCACTCTTGTGTTTTTTATTAGTTCTGTTGCCACAATTCTTGAGTTTTTGATCTTAAATCCGTCCAGCAGTCTTTCTTTTCCTTTTATATTGCTCATGGTGAGCTCCCAACGCTTGCCATTCTTGGTCCTGCAGCCCAACACTCTTCCACATATGAGCTCCACTGCTTTTAAAAGATCAATCATCGTAATAATATCATCCCCCTCTATCTCCACATTAATTACAAGCTCTTTGACAATATTATCACTCCTGACCTCTTTAGTTTTCCCCTCCGCTCCGTCCTCCTTCCTCCACACTGCTCCTCCATAACGTCCTCCTTGCTGCAGAGTCTCCTCTGCTCTCTCCACTCTCTCCTTCCCCGCTCCTCTCTCCACTCCTCTGTCGGCCCCACTCTCTCCGACCTCCACCTCTCCTTCTCTCCTCTCTCCACCTGCTGCGGAAGGACGCGAGTCCCTCCGTGCTTTCTCTCCATTGTCCGCCATATCCACACTCTTTATCTTATCCATTGCTTGGGTCATAACCTGATTATCCGTCCTTATTTTTTTTTGAGTCCGAAGACTGTCCCCCTGGCAGCATATGCTGCTGGGGGAATCAGTAACTTCTTTATCCGTTGATGTTATTCTTTTCCTCTTGCTGCTTTCTGACTCTTTGTCCTGTCCTCTCTCTCTCACCATGTGCTTCAGCTGCAACCAGGAAGTGAACCGGAAGTGGGCGTGTTCTCAGTGCCACCTCTCTGGCGTGCATACAGACACAGCTGGAATGATTGCAGCTTTTGTTCCTCAAAGCCCTGTGTGCGGTGATGGAGCAACAGCGCCCTCCTTTGGTGACAGCTGAGAGAAAAAAAGCTTACAGCACCTGGTATTCCCAGGCGGTCTCCCATCCAAGTACTAACCAGGCCCGACCCTGCTTAGCTTCCGAGATCAGACGAGATCGGGCATGTTCAGGGTGGTATGGCCGTAAGCGATGAAACAGGCTGCAGAAAGCCCATTTAAAGCTACGCCAGGGCCCGTTATACCCGTCCGTGTCACTGAAGGAAGTAAACATTGAATTTTTCACACATTCTATTCACTGTAGACATAATACACGTCACATATAGGACACCATCAGCCACATATACCTAATCTTTACACTTTATACCACATCATTCCTACCTACAATGCATACAAATTCTAATTGATATCTCACATATTTACTGTACACTACCTATTTGCCCCTATTACAATTATTTCTAAAGCACAAAAATCCTCCATTCAGCCAAGTGTGCAAAGGAAAACACTTAATATGAAAACACATTCATAATATACTCTCTCTCTGTGTGTGTGTGTGTGTGTGTGTGTGTGTGTAGCTCGGGGATTGATTTGGGATATCACAAAAGTGCACACCTGGTTCTCTTATCAAATCTTTTTTATGTAAAGCCTGTTTTATAAGCGACAAAACAGGC
>NC_070599.1:587500-590000 GCF_027409825.1 Scomber japonicus
AGGCTGTAACAGTGAGAACTGGAACCCTAAAAACTACTCGGAAAGTGAGGCGTCTCAGTGCCACCTCTCTGGCGTGCATACAGACACAGCTGGAATGATTGCAGCTTTTGTTCCTCAAAGCCCTGTGTGCGGTGATGGAGCAACAGCGCCCTCCTTTGGTGACAGCTGAGAGAAAAAAAGCTTACAGCACCTGGTATTCCCAGGCGGTCTCCCATCCAAGTACTAACCAGGCCCGACCCTGCTTAGCTTCCGAGATCAGACGAGATCGGGCGTGTTCAGGGTGGTATGGCCGTAAGCGATGAAACAGGCTGCAGAAAGCCCATTTAAAGCTACGCCAGGGCCCGTTATACCCGTCCGTGTCACTGAAGGAAGTAAACATTGAATTTTTCACACATTCTATTCACTGTAGACATAATACACGTCACATATAGGACACCATCAGCCACATATACCTAATCTTTACACTTTATACCACATCATTCCTACCTACAATGCATACAAAATCTAATTGATATCTCACATATTTACTGTACACTACCTATTTGCCCCTATTACAATTATTTCTAAAGCACAAAAATCCTCCATTCAGCCAAGTGTGCAAAGGAAAACACTTAATATGAAAACACATTCATAATATACTCTCTCTGTGTGTGTGTGTGTGTGTGTGTGTGTGTGTGTGTGTGTGTGTGTGTGTGTGTGTGTGTGTGTGTGAAGCTCGGGGATTGATTTGGGATATCACAAAAGTGCACACCTGGTTCTCTTATCAAATCTTTTTTATGTAAAGCCTGTTTTATAAGCGACAAAACAGGCTGCAGAAAGCCCATTTAAACATGCTGTGACACCACTGACAGTTCCTCACACCATCTGAGTGGCGGATAATGGTGTCTCAGCCATCAAATACGTGCTATCCTTTAACATTACTTTCATAGGAATTGTTTTTTTCTGTGGAGAAAAACACACAGCCGGAAGGACTGCAACCTTGTTTCTCAGGCTATTTGTGTACACGCGCTTATAAGATGATTGCAGGCTTTTTACAGGCTGTAACAGTGAGAACTGGAACCCTAAAAACTACTCGGAAAGTGAGGCGTCTCAGTGCCACCTCTCTGGCGTGCATACAGACACAGCTGGAATGATTGCAGCTTTTGTTCCTCAAAGCCCTGTGTGCGGTGATGGAGCAACAGCGCCCTCCTTTGGTGACAGCTGAGAGAAAAAAAGCTTACAGCACCTGGTATTCCCAGGCGGTCTCCCATCCAAGTACTAACCAGGCCCGACCCTGCTTAGCTTCCGAGATCAGACGAGATCGGGCGTGTTCAGGGTGGTATGGCCGTAAGCGATGAAACAGGCTGCAGAAAGCCCATTTAAAGCTACGCCAGGGCCCGTTATACCCGTCCGTGTCACTGAAGGAAGTAAACATTGAATTTTTCACACATTCTATTCACTGTAGACATAATACACGTCACATATAGGACACCATCAGCCACATATACCTAATCTTTACACTTTATACCACATCATTCCTACCTACAATGCATACAAATTCTAATTGATATCTCACATATTTACTGTACACTACCTATTTGCCCCTATTACAATTATTTCTAAAGCACAAAAATCCTCCATTCAGCCAAGTGTGCAAAGGAAAACACTTAATATGAAAACACATTCATAATATACTCTCTCTCTCTCTGTGTGTGTGTGTGTGTGTGTGTGTGTGTGTGTGTGTAGCTCGGGGATTGATTTGGGATATCACAAAAGTGCACACCTGGTTCTCTTATCAAATCTTTTTTATGTAAAGCCTGTTTTATAAGCGACAAAACAGGCTGCAGAAAGCCCATTTAAACATGCTGTGACACCACTGACAGTTCCTCACACCATCTGAGTGGCGGATAATGGTGTCTCAGCCATCAAATACGTGCTATCCTTTAACATTACTTTCATAGGAATTGTTTTTTTCTGTGGAGAAAAACACACAGCCGGAAGGACTGCAACCTTGTTTCTCAGGCTATTTGTGTACACGCGCTTATAAGATGATTGCAGGCTTTTTACAGGCTGTAACAGTGAGAACTGGAACCCTAAAAACTACTCGGAAAGTGAGGCGTCTCAGTGCCACCTCTCTGGCGTGCATACAGACACAGCTGGAATGATTGCAGCTTTTGTTCCTCAAAGCCCTGTGTGCGGTGATGGAGCAACAGCGCCCTCCTTTGGTGACAGCTGAGAGAAAAAAAGCTTACAGCACCTGGTATTCCCAGGCGGTCTCCCATCCAAGTACTAACCAGGCCCGACCCTGCTTAGCTTCCGAGATCAGACGAGATCGGGCGTGTTCAGGGTGGTATGGCCGTAAGCGATGAAACAGGCTGCAGAAAGCCCATTTAAAGCTACGCCAGGGCCCGTTATACCCGTCCGTGTCACTGAAGGAAGTAAACATTGAATTTTTCACACATTCTATTCACTGTAGACATAATACACGTCACATATAGGACACCATCAGCCACATATACCT
>NC_070599.1:612500-630000 GCF_027409825.1 Scomber japonicus
ACCCCAGAAATTACAATATATTAACATTCATCCCAGTAACTGGCCATAACAGCTCCCTCTTGCAAGATCCACACTGTTATGGCACTCTATACTTATCAAATAAAGTCACTTATCACACAAAAACCCCAAAACAAAACAAAAACCAAAACAAAACCAAAAAAAAATGAATAAATAAAAAGGAGAAAAAAATAAAAATAAATTATTTACAGACATCATTTCTTCTATCAAATTACCCAATATAACATTATTGCTTTTAGACATTTATTTGAAGTATTACCTTCTACCAGTGCCACTCAATTTCACCCTTATGTTTGTAAGTAAATAGACTACTGTGTTCAGTGAAGAGCTTAGTGAAGTTCACAGCGCTGTGCATCATCCTATATTTAATCTGAGTCTGTACTATGCTTTTGAAGATTGACCAGACAGAAATGAGCCTATTTTCATAATGTGCTATATTACGTCTTGATTTAATAGCCCATCTAGCATGACTCAATAGGAACCTGCACAGCTCTGTGTTCTTCACCCTGCTCTTCTCCCAAATACCAAATAAAACAAAAATTTCCCATGAATCCCTATCATCCCAGATTAATCCTAGTTTTTTGATCAGACAACATTTCAACCTGCCAAAAAATTCACCCAGTTCATTACATCTTACATACATATGCACTAAATTTTCATCTTCTAACCCACACACATCACACTCTCTGTCGACCCCCCTGTCCAACTGGTGCAGGATCACATTAGTGTAAATTTTGTTATGTCTTAATTTGAAATCATGATCTGCTGCTTCAATGCTATTCCCTTTAATTTTCCATGTCTCCCAGATTTTGTCCCCATTTAATGTAGGATACATCCTGCTCCAGTAGGACAAGGAGGCCGGCCTCTGTGTCACCTTCATTACAACACGTTCATAGATTTGTTTGCACTTTATCACACTAAAATCTCTGATTTCTTCACCATGAAAAAATGTTAAATCAGGAAACCTACTACTCCTGTCTCTTCTCGTGTCTGATTTGATTTTTGATTTCCATGATTGTGGAATACTTTCTTGAATTACTTTGTAATAATTGTCCACAGTTGCATATTTTACATCATAATCTATTTCTTTTACACTATCATATACTGCCTGCGTGGGTAGAAACCCAGGTATTACTTCATACATTATATCTTTCAGTTGAACTATTTTTGCCTGTATCATCTTTGCATTATACAACAATTGATCTCCTCTTTTGACATATTTGTTCAGAAAAATAGGTAATTCTTTTATCATGCTCACAGAGCTAGCCCCATAGTGTATGTGTTCTAAGAACTCTCCCTGAGCTGACAGGACCTCCCTATAAAAATGTGGGAGTACTGCCATCATGGGTGTCTTCAGTTTCATCATTAACACATAATCCCCTATATTTAATATCTTGTTCAGAAAATACCTCATTAAATTTTTCCAGCCATAGTCAGTGTTGTCACAGAGATATTTCTTAACTAACTTGATTCTAAAAGCTTTTTTCCTACTTTCTATATCTAACAGTTTTAGACCCCCCTCATTATATTTGTTTATTAATGTTTTCCTAGCTATTTTACTAATTGTGCTTCCCCAAATGAATTTAGTGCTTATTTCATGTAATCTATTCAATACCCACAAGGGTAAGTCTAATACGTCTAACACGTAATTGAGTTTAGAATAAACCAGACTATTTAACACCACTACTTTCCCATTAAGTTTTAAATCTCTCATCCTCCACCATGTTAATATCACTTCTATGTTGTTTAGTATTTTTGTCCAGGTTTCATCTCTTGCCATCACATTATCAACTCCTATATATGTTCCTAGTATTTTCACATGTTTTGGTTGTATTTTCAGTTTCATGCTGGTTTGTGCAGGGCTGACCATGTTAATAAATAGTACTTCTGATTTAATGATATTTATCCGGGAGCCTGATGCTCTACCGAACATGTTCACTAGCTCGATTGCCCTATTCACACTCTCCATATCTTTTAACATCAAGGTTGTGTCATCCGCAAATTGCTGGATGACACACACCCCCCCTCCAGGTAAATCAATCCCTTTAACATGATTGTCACATTTCAATAACACACTTAAAGGTTCCACAACAATAGAATATAACAGTGAAGACATGGGACACCCCTGTCTTACTGACCTATTTAGTTTGAATTCATCAGTTAAGACACCATTAATTTTGACTCTCCCTGTCGCTGTACTATATAACAGTTTTAACCAATTTGTAAATTTTTCTCCAAATCCCATTTTCTGTAATACTTTAAACATGAAATCATGCTCCACCCTGTCAAAAGCTTTGTTAAAATCTAACGAAACCAAAATCCCTTCCCTCCCTGTTATTTTTAAATATTCTATTGTGTCTCTAATAGTATGGATTATGTCTGGTGCCCCCCTCCCTGGAATACTGTATGCCTGTGTCGGTGCTATAATACTATGCATGACTGTTTTAACTCTATTTGCAAACACCTTCATCAAAATCTTATAATCTACATTTAAAAGAGTAATAGGCCTATAGTTGGCCAGATCTGTTTTATCCCCCTTTTTAAAAATCAGGGTGATTACACCTTCTGCCATCGTCTTTCCTACTCTTTCAGTCCTTATCATTTCATTATATACCTTCAATAGAATCGGCTTAAGCACACTGGCAAAAACCTTATAAAAATTAGCTGTCAGCCCATCACTACCCGGACTCTTGTTAATTGTTAAATTTTTTATAGCTTCCTCTATTTCCTCTACTCTGAGTTCCTGATCACATAACTCTCTATCTCCTTCAGCTAACTGCATTTTTAATTTGTCTAATACCTCCGATGTTATTTTATCATCTGACCCTTCTGATGTAAACAGATTTACATAAAATTCATGCACATTTTCTATAATATTTGATAATTTTGACGTTACTTCCCCACCTTTAATTTTTAACTCATGTATATAGCATTGTTCTTGTTTTCTCCTTTCTAAGTTTAAAAAGAAGCTGGTACTTTTTTCTCCCTCCACTGCATATTGTGCTCTACTTCTTATTATAGCTCCTTCACATTTTTTCCTTCCCAATTCTTTTAGATCTTCATACAGAGCGCCCAGCCTGTCTTCATCACCAACGTCTTGCATATTTATTCTATCAATCTCATCTATAATTTTCCTTTCCTTTTGTAAGTCTTTAAACCTCAATTTTTTTGCAAAATTAATGCTTTTTTGTTTAATTTCCCTTTTTAGATTTTCCCACTCTTCTATGACATCGTTTTTGAAACCAGGCTGTACGCTCTTCTTCATAATTAAATTGTGTATCTGCTGCACATAAGATTCATTTTCTAATAAATTTGCATTTAGGTGCCATAAACCCCCTCCCCTTCCTTTCCTCAAATCCCCCATTGTCACAATCAAAAATGCATGATCGCTTAAACAGTTAATTTCATAATAAACAGAATGCATATTTACCAGTTGGTCCTCTTTTGCAAGACATAAATCGATTCTACTTCTATTTATTTTTCCTTGAACTTGCTGGACTCTTGAGTATGTTCTTAATACTGGATTTTTTTGCCTCCACACATCACACCACCTCTCCTTTAACATCCACTCCTTTAAAACAGTCCTTGAAGTGTCTGTTTTCAGCGGACCTATCACATTTCCGTCCAAATCATTTAATTTCACATTAAAGTCCCCCATGATGATGTCAGTTGCTTGTCCATGTTGTTGTATTTCTTTAAAGAAATTTGAACGTTCACTTTCCACGTTCGGGGCATATATATTCAAAAGTTCATAAGTCCGTTTGTGTATTTTAAATTTGATTTTTACCCACCTCCCTTCCCCATCACCATTCACCAAGGTGGCATTTATATCACAGTTTCTTTTATTTATTAATACACTGACTCCTCTTGCTCTGTTAGTCCCAAAACTAGAAAAAAATTGTCCACTCCACAATTGTCCCATTTGTACCTCAGTTGCTGCATCCCAGTGAGTCTCTTGGAGGCAAATGACATCTGCTTTGCACAATCTAATGAGTTTATTAAATTTGGCAATGCTTCTAAGTCCATTCGCATTCAAGGATGCTAGTGTCAGTGTCATTTACAAGACAAGAAAGAATATATCCCCTATCATATGTATTGCTTTCATTTCTTTCTGTCCTTTTTATTTTTCCTCCCTCTAGTCCCTCTCTGAGGCAAAACCACACTTTCCACTTCATTCATGTCTTTTCCTCCCCCTTTAACCTCATCCTCTGGTCTTACCCCTTGTGATGTGTTCAGCTGTCTCTCTGATCGCGGGTCACCTCCGCCGTCGCTGCTACGGAGGATACTCCTGCTGCGTCCCCTTCTGTACCCGCTGTCCTCCGACTCCGCACCTCCTCTCCGCTCCGTCACCTCACTCCTTCCCTCCAACATCTGGGTCCCCCTGGTCACGTCGACACTGTCGCTACTGCTCTCCTTTTCCCCGACAGCCTCCATCTCCTCCTCAGACTCTCTCCTCTCCTCCTCGTCCGTCTCCATTTCGCTTGACGCCTCCTCTTTTTTGCTACCTTCCTCCTCCACGTCCTCCTCCTCCTCCACCATCTCTCCCCTCTCTGTGGCCACCGCTGTCATGTCCACACATTCACGTGCATAATGTCCTTGTTTTTTGCACCTGAAGCAGTAAAACTCCGGGCACTCACGCAGTATATGTCCCGGTTGCAGACACAACCGACACACTTTCATCTGCTGATCATGCAGGACTCGAAAATATTCAGCTCCCTCTAGAGTGTCAAACTTGGTGCTATAAGGCAGGGACGAAATCGCCTCAGGAAATTTTACCTTGAGGAATCTTGTCCCATCATAGATTTCCGTCCCTGCCCATTTCCGTCGGCGAATATCCGATGCCGGTTCCACTCCCCACTGACGTAATTTGTCCTTTATTTGATTGTCCGTTATGTACAGTGGTAGATTCAGAAAAGACACCACTCTTGTGTTTTTTATTAGTTCTGTTGCCACAATTCTTGAGTTTTTGATCTTAAATCCGTCCAGCAGTCTTTCTTTTCCTTTTATATTGCTCATGGTGAGCTCCCAACGCTTGCCATTCTTGGTCCTGCAGCCCAACACTCTTCCACATATGAGCTCCACTGCTTTTAAAAGATCAATCATCGTAATAATATCATCCCCCTCTATCTCCACATTAATTACAAGCTCTTTGACAATATTATCACTCCTGACCTCTTTAGTTTTCCCCTCCGCTCCGTCCTCCTTCCTCCACACTGCTCCTCCATAACGTCCTCCTTGCTGCAGAGTCTCCTCTGCTCTCTCCACTCTCTCCTTCCCCGCTCCTCTCTCCACTCCTCTGTCGGCCCCACTCTCTCCGACCTCCACCTCTCCTTCTCTCCTCTCTCCACCTGCTGCGGAAGGACGCGAGTCCCTCCGTGCTTTCTCTCCATTGTCCGCCATATCCACACTCTTTATCTTATCCATTGCTTGGGTCATAACCTGATTATCCGTCCTTATTTTTTTTTGAGTCCGAAGACTGTCCCCCTGGCAGCATATGCTGCTGGGGGAATCAGTAACTTCTTTATCCGTTGATGTTATTCTTTTCCTCTTGCTGCTTTCTGACTCTTTGTCCTGTCCTCTCTCTCTCACCATGTGCTTCAGCTGCAACCAGGAAGTGAACCGGAAGTGGGCGTGTTCTCAGTGCCACCTCTCTGGCGTGCATACAGACACAGCTGGAATGATTGCAGCTTTTGTTCCTCAAAGCCCTGTGTGCGGTGATGGAGCAACAGCGCCCTCCTTTGGTGACAGCTGAGAGAAAAAAAGCTTACAGCACCTGGTATTCCCAGGCGGTCTCCCATCCAAGTACTAACCAGGCCCGACCCTGCTTAGCTTCCGAGATCAGACGAGATCGGGCATGTTCAGGGTGGTATGGCCGTAAGCGATGAAACAGGCTGCAGAAAGCCCATTTAAAGCTACGCCAGGGCCCGTTATACCCGTCCGTGTCACTGAAGGAAGTAAACATTGAATTTTTCACACATTCTATTCACTGTAGACATAATACACGTCACATATAGGACACCATCAGCCACATATACCTAATCTTTACACTTTATACCACATCATTCCTACCTACAATGCATACAAATTCTAATTGATATCTCACATATTTACTGTACACTACCTATTTGCCCCTATTACAATTATTTCTAAAGCACAAAAATCCTCCATTCAGCCAAGTGTGCAAAGGAAAACACTTAATATGAAAACACATTCATAATATACTCTCTCTCTGTGTGTGTGTGTGTGTGTGTGTGTGTGTGTAGCTCGGGGATTGATTTGGGATATCACAAAAGTGCACACCTGGTTCTCTTATCAAATCTTTTTTATGTAAAGCCTGTTTTATAAGCGACAAAACAGGCTGCAGAAAGCCCATTTAAACATGCTGTGACACCACTGACAGTTCCTCACACCATCTGAGTGGCGGATAATGGTGTCTCAGCCATCAAATACGTGCTATCCTTTAACATTACTTTCATAGGAATTGTTTTTTTCTGTGGAGAAAAACACACAGCCGGAAGGACTGCAACCTTGTTTCTCAGGCTATTTGTGTACACGCGCTTATAAGATGATTGCAGGCTTTTTACAGGCTGTAACAGTGAGAACTGGAACCCTAAAAACTACTCGGAAAGTGAGGCGTCTCAGTGCCACCTCTCTGGCGTGCATACAGACACAGCTGGAATGATTGCAGCTTTTGTTCCTCAAAGCCCTGTGTGCGGTGATGGAGCAACAGCGCCCTCCTTTGGTGACAGCTGAGAGAAAAAAAGCTTACAGCACCTGGTATTCCCAGGCGGTCTCCCATCCAAGTACTAACCAGGCCCGACCCTGCTTAGCTTCCGAGATCAGACGAGATCGGGCGTGTTCAGGGTGGTATGGCCGTAAGCGACGAAACAGGCCGCAGAAAGCCCATTTAAACATGCTGTGACACCACTGACAGTTGCTCACACCAGCTGAGTGGCGGATAATGGTGTCTCAGCCATCAAACACATGCTATCCTTTAACAGTACTTTGATAGGAATAGTTTTTTTTTTTCTGCGGAGAAACACACAGCTGGAAGGACTGCAACCTTGTTTCTCAGGCCATTTGTGTACATGCGGGATGATTGCAGGCTTTTTACAGGCTGTAACAGTGAGAACTGGAACCCTAAAAACTACTTGGAAAGTGAGGCGTCTCAGTGCCACCTCTCTGGCGTGCATTCAGACACAGCTGGAATGATTGCAGCTTTTGTTCCTCAAAGCCCTGTGTGCGGTGATGGAGCAACAGCGCCCTCCTTTGGTGACAGCTGAGAGGGAAAAAAAGCTTACAGCACCTGGTATTCCCAGGCGGTCTCCCATCCAAGTACTAACCAGGCCCGACCCTGCTTAGCTTCCGAGATCAGACGAGATCGGGCGTGTTCAGGGTGGTATGGCCGTAAGCGACGAAACAGGCCGCAGAAAGCCCATTTAAACATGCTGTGACACCACTGACAGTTGCTCACACCAGTTGAGTGGCGGATAATGGTGTCTCAGCCATCAAACACATGCTATCCTTTAACAGTACTTTGATAGGAATAGTTGTTTTTTTTCTGCGGAGAAACACACAGCTGGAAGGACTGCAACCTTGTTTCTCAGGCCATTTGTGTACATGCGGGATGATTGCAGGCTTTTTACAGGCTGTAACAGTGAGAACTGGGACCCTAAAAACTACTTGGAAAGTGAGGCGTCTCAGTGCCACCTCTCTGGCGTGCATTCAGACACAGCTGGAATGATTGCAGCTTTTGTTCCTCAAAGCCCTGTGTGCGGTGATGGAGCAACAGCGCCCTCCTTTGGTGACAGCTGAGAGGGAAAAAAAGCTTACAGCACCTGGTATTCCCAGGCGGTCTCCCATCCAAGTACTAACCAGGCCCTACCCTGCTTAGCTTCCGAGATCAGACGAGATCGGGCGTGTTCAGGGTGGTATGGCCGTAAGCGATGAAACAGGCCGCAGAAAGCCCATTTAAACATGCTGTGACACCACTGACAGTTGCTCACACCAGCTGAGTGGCGGATAATGGTGTCTCAGCCATCAAACACATGCTATCCTTTGACAGTACTTTGATAGGAATAGTTTTTTTTTTCTGCGGAGAAACACACAGCTGGAAGGACTGCAACCTTGTTTCTCAGGCCATTTGTGTACATGCGGGATGATTGCAGGCTTTTTACAGGCTGTAACAGTGAGAACTGGAACCCTAAAAACTACTTGGAAAGTGAGGCGTCTCAGTGCCACCTCTCTGGCGTGCATTCAGACACAGCTGGAATGATTGCAGCTTTTGTTCCTCAAAGCCCTGTGTGCGGTGATGGAGCAACAGCGCCCTCCTTTGGTGACAGCTGAGAGGGAAAAAAAGCTTACAGCACCTGGTATTCCCAGGCGGTCTCCCATCCAAGTACTAACCAGGCCCGACCCTGCTCAGCTTCCGAGATCAGACGAGATCGGGCGTGTTCAGGGTGGTATGGCCGTAAGCGACGAAACAGGCCGCAGAAAGCCCATTTAAACATGCTGTGACACCACTGACAGTTGCTCACACCAGCTGAGTGGCGGATAATGGTGTCTCAGCCATCAAACACATGCTATCCTTTAACAGTACTTTGATAGGAATAGTTGTTTTTTTTCTGCGGAGAAACACACAGCTGGAAGGACTGCAACCTTGTTTCTCAGGCCATTTGTGTACATGCGGGATGATTGCAGGCTTTTTACAGGCTGTAACAGTGAGAACTGGAACCCTAAAAACTACTTGGAAAGTGAGGCGTCTCAGTGCCACCTCTCTGGCGTGCATTCAGACACAGCTGGAATGATTGCAGCTTTTGTTCCTCAAAGCCCTGTGTGCGGTGATGGAGCAACAGCGCACTCCTTTGGTGACAGCTGAGAGGGAAAAAAGCTTACAGCACCTGGTATTCCCAGGCGGTCTCCCATCCAAGTACTAACCAGGCCCGACCCTGCTTAGCTTCCGAGATCAGACGAGATCGGGCGTGTTTTTTTTTTTGTCTTTTATTATGAAAATATATTTGTTTTTTAAAATATATTTTTGATTTACAATATTCTCACATCAAATGTTACAAAAATCCACCTTTACAGTCACACATTACATACAAAACAACCCAAAACAAACAAAACAAAACAAAAACCATTTAGTTCACAAACCCTGCTACCTTCCTCTATCAAAATTGCCCCAACATTACAATATATCAACATTTGTCCTAGTAACTGGCCATAACAGCTCCCTTTTACAAGATCCACACTGTTATGGCACTCTATACTATATAGAATAGGTCACACATCACACACAAACCCCAAACCAAACAAATAAATTAAAGATAAACTATTTACAAACCTTGCTACCTTCATCTATCCAAATTACCCCAGAAATTACAATATATTAACATTCATCCCAGTAACTGGCCATAACAGCTCCCTCTTGCAAGATCCACACTGTTATGGCACTCTATACTTATCAAATAAAGTCACTTATCACACACAAACCCCAAAACAAAACAAAAACAAAAACAAAACAAAAAAATGAATAAATAAAAAGGAGAAAAAAAATAAAAATAAATTATTTACAGACATCATTTCTTCTATCAAATTACCCAATATAACATTATTGCTTTTAGACATTTATTTGAAGGATTACCCTCTACCAGTGCCACTCAATTTCACCCTTATGTTTGTAAGTGAAGAGACTACTGTGTTCAGTGAAGAGCTTAGTGAAGTTCACAGCGCTGTGCATCATTTAATCTGAGTCTGTACTATGCTTTTGAAGATTGACCAGACAGAAATGAGCCTATTTTCATAATGTGCTATATTACGTCTTGATTTAATAGCCCATCTAGCGTGACTCAATAGGAACCTGCACAGCTCTGTGTTCTTCACCCTGCTCTTCTCCCAAATACCAAATAAAACAAAAATTTCCCATGAATCCCTATCATCCCAGATTAATCCCAGTTTTTTGATCAGACAACATTTCAACCTGCCAAAAAACTCACCCAGTTCATTACATCTTACATACATATGCACTACATTTTCAGCTTCTAACCCACACACATCACACTCTCTGTCGACCCCCCTGTCCAACTGGTGCAGGATCACATTAGTGTAAATTTTGTTATGTCTTAATTTGAAATCATGATCTGCTGCTTCAATGCTATTCCCTTTAATTTTCCATGTCTCCCAGATTTTGTCCCCATCTAATGTAGGATACATCCTGCTCCAGTAGGACAAGGAGGCCGGTCTCTGTGCCACCTTCATTACAACACGTTCATAGATTTGTTTGCACTTTATCACACTAAAATCTCTGATTTCTTCACCAAGAAAAAATGTTAAATCAGGAAACCTACTACTCCTGTCTCTTCTCGTGTCTGATTTGATTTTTGATTTCCATGATTGTGGAATACTTTCTTGAATTACTTTGTAATAATTGTCCACAGTTGCATATTTTACATCATAATCTATTTCTTTTACACTATCATATACTGCCTGCGTGGGTAGAAACCCAGGTATCACCTCGTACATTATATCTTTTAGTTGAACTATTTTTGCCTGTATCATCTTTGCATTATACAACAATTGATCTCCTCTTTTAACACATTTGTTTAGAAAAATAGGTAATTCTTTTATCATGCTCACAGAGCTAGCCCCATAGTGTATGTGTTCTAAGAACTCTCCCTGAGCTGACAGGACCTCCCTATAAAAATGTGGGAGTGCTGCCATCATGGATGTCTTCAGTTTCATCAGTAACACATAATCCCCTATATTTAATATCTTATTCAGAAAATACCTCATTAAATTTTTCCAGCCATAGTCAGTGTTGTCACAGAGATATTTCGTAACTAACTTGATTCTAAAAGCTTTTTTCCTACTTTCTATATCTAACAGTTTTAGACCCCCCTCATTATATTTGTTTATTAATGTTTTCCTAGCTATTTTACTAATTGTGCTTCCCCAAATGAATTTAGTGCTTATTTCATGTAATCTATTCAATACCCACAAGGGTAAGTCTAATACGTCTAACACGTAATTCAGTTTAGAATAAACCAGACTATTTAACACCACTACTTTCCCATTGAGTTTTAAATCTCTCATCCTCCACCATGTTAATATCACTTCTATGTTGTTTAGTATTTTTGTCCAGGTTTCATCTCTTGCCATCACATTATCAACTCCTATATATGTTCCTAGTATTTTCACATGTTTTGGTTGTATTTTCAGTTTCATGCTGGTTTGTGCAGGGCTGACCATGTTAATAAATAGTACTTCTGATTTAATGATATTTATCCGGGAGCCTGATGCTCTACCGAACATGTTCACTAGCTCGATTGCCCTATTCACACTCTCCATATCTTTTAACATCAAGGTTGTATCATCCGCAAATTGCTGGATGACACACACCCCCCCCCCCCAGGTAAATCAATCCCTTTAACATGATTGTCACATTTCAATAACACACTTAAAGGCTCCACTACAATAGAATATAACAGTGAAGACATGGGACACCCCTGTCTTACTGACCTATTTAGTTTGAATTCATCAGTTAAGACACCGTTCACTTTGACTCTCCCTGTCGCTGTACTATATAATAGTTTTAACCAATTTGTAAATTTTTCTCCAAATCCCATTTTCTGTAATACTTTAAACATGAAATCATGCTCCACCCTGTCAAAAGCTTTGTTAAAATCTAACGAAACCAAAATCCCTTCCCTCCCTGTTATTTTTAAATATTCTATTGTGTCTCTAATAGTATGGATTATGTCTGGTGCCCCCCTCCCTGGAATACTGTATGCCTGTGTCGGTGCTATAATACTATGCATGACTGTTTTAACTCTATTTGCAAACACCTTCATCAAAATCTTATAATCTACATTTAAAAGAGTAATAGGCCTATAGTTGGCCAGATCTGTTTTATCCCCCTTTTTAAAAATCAGGGTGATTACACCTTCTGCCATCGTCTTTCCTATTCTTTCAGTCTTTATCATTTCATTATATACTTTCAATAGAATCGGCTTAAGCACACTGGCAAAAACCTTATAAAAATTAGCCGTCAGCCCATCACTGCCCGGACTCTTATTAGTTGTTAAATTTTTTATAGCTTCCTCTATTTCCTCTACTCTGAGTTCCTGATCACATAACTCTCTATCTCCTTCAGCTAACTCCACTTTTAATTTGTCTAATACCTCCGATGTTATTTTATCATCTGACCCTTCTGATGTAAACAGATTTACATAAAATTCATGCACATTTTCTATAATATTTGATAATTTTGACGTTACTTCCCCACCTTTAATTTTTAACTCATGTATATAGCATTGTTCTTGTTTTCTCCTTTCTAAGTTTAAAAAGAAGCTGGTACTTTTTTCTCCCTCCACTGCATATTGTGCTCTACTTCGTATTATAGCTCCTTCACATTTTTTCCTTCCCAATTCTTTTAGATCTTCATACAGAGCGCCCAGCCTGTCTTCATCACCAATGTCTTGCATATTTATTTTATCAATCTCAGCTATAATTTTCCTTTCCTTTTGTGATTCTTTCAATCTCAATTTCTTTGCAAAATTAATGCTTTTCTGTTTAATTTCCCCTTTTAGATTTTCCCACTCTTCTATGATATTGTTTATGAAAACAGGCTGTGCACTCTTCTTCATAATTAAATTATGTATGACATTCACATAAGATTCACATTCCAATAATTTCGCATTTAGATGCCACAAGCCCCCTCCCCTTCCTTTTCTCAAATCCCCCATTGTAACAGTTAAAAATGCATGATCACTTATACAATTTATCTCATAGTAAGCAGAGTGCACATTTATAAGTTGATCTTCTCTCACAAGACATAAATCAATTCTGCTTCTATTTATTTTCCCTTCAACTTGCTGTATTCTGGAATATGTCCTCATTACTGAATTTTCTATTCTCCACACATCACACCATCTCTCCTTTAACATCCAATCCCTTAATATAGCCCTGGAAGTGTCTGTTTTCAGCGGACCCATCACATTACTATCTAATGTATTTAGTTTTACATTAAAATCCCCCATGACGATGTCAGTAGATTGTCCATGATGTTGCATGTCCTTGAAGAAAACTGAACGTTCACCTTCCACATTCGGGGCATATATATTCAATAGTTCATAAGTCCGTTTATTTATTGTAAATTTGATTCTTATCCACCTCCCTTTTCTATCACAATTCACTAAAGTTGCATCTATATCACAGTTCTTTTTATTTATTAATATACTTACTCCTCTTGCTATGTTTGTCCCATAACAAGAGAAAATTTCTCCACTCCACAATTTCTTCATTATTATCTCTGTTGCTGCATCCCAATGAGTCTCTTGTAGGCAAATGATATCAGCTTTGCACAATCTAATCAGTTTATCAAATTTGGCAGTGCTTCTCAGTCCATTTGCATTTAAGGATGCTAGCTGTAGAGTCATTTATGAAGAAAGAAAAAAGATATTCCCTGTCATATATATGTCCTTCATCATTTTTTATGTCCTTTTTTATTTTTCCTCCCTCTAGTCCCTCTCTGAGGCAAAGCCTCTTCAGTTATGTTTTTTCCTCCCCCTTTAATTACATCCTCAGGTCTTACCCCTTTTGATGTGCTCAGCTTTCCCTCTGAGAGCGAGTTTCCCCCACCGTCGCTGCTGCGGAGGACACTCCTGCTGCGTCCCCTTCTGCTCCCGCTGTCCTCCGGCTCCGCACCTCCTCTCCTCTCCGTCACCTCACTCTTTTCCTTCAGCATCTGTGTTTCCTTGGTCGCGTTGACATTGTCGCTGCTGCTCTTCTTTACGCCAACAGCCTCCATCTCTTCCTCTGACTCTCTCCTCTCCTCCTCGTCCGTCTCCATCTCGCTTGATGCTTCTTCCTTCTCGCTTCCTTCCTCCTCCACGTCCTCCTCCACTTCCTCCTCCTCTTCCTCCACCATCTCTCTCTTCTCCGTTGCCACTGCCGTCATATCGGCGCACTCCCGTGCATAATGTCCTTGTTTTTTACAGCGATAACAACAAAACTCCGGGCACTCTCGTAAAATATGTCCCGGTTGTAAACATAACCTGCACACTTTTGCCTGCTGGTCATGCAACACACGAAAATATTCCGAACCCTCCAGGGTGTCAAATTTCGTGCTGTAGGGCAGGGATGAGACAGACTCTGGAAATTTCACCTTTAGGAAACGAGTCCCGTCAAAGATCTCCGTCCCTGCCCATTTCCTCCTGCGAATGTTAGATGCCGGCTCCACTCCCCACTGACTCAACTTGTCTCTTATTTCATCGTCCGTAATGTAGAGTGGCAAGTTTAAAAAAGACACCACTCTTATGTTTCTGATCAGCTCCGTAGCCACGATGCGTGAGTTTTTTATTTTGAAGCCGTCCAACAGTCTTTCCTTTCCTTTTGTGTTACTCATGGTGAGCTCCCAGCGCTTCCCATTTTTTGTTCTGCACCCCAACACTCTCCCGCATGTGAGCTCCACCGCTTTCAGGAGATCAATCATTGTAACAATATCATCCCCCTCGATGTCAACATTAATCACAAGGTCTTTTGCAATATTGTTACTCCTGACCTCTTTCATTTTCCCCTCCTCTCTGTCCTCTCCCCTCCTCCGCGCTGCTCCTCCATCGAGTCCTCCATGCTGCAGAGTCTCCCCTGCTCTCCCCACTCTGCTGCTCATCAAATTCTCCTTCCCTGCTCGTCTCTCCACTCCTCAGTCGGCTCCACTCTCTCCGACCTCCAGCACTCCCTCTCTCCTCTCTCCACCTGCCACGGTTGGACGGGAGTCCCTCCGCGCTACCTCTCCATTATCCGCCATTACCACACTCTTTGTCTTTTCCATAGCTTGGGTCATAACCGAGTTATCCGTCCTTAATATTTTTTTTGGAGCCAGAAGACTGTCCCCCTGGCAGCATATGCTGCTGGGGGAGTCAGTAACTTCTTTTATCTCAGATGTTCTTCTTTTTCTTTTGTAATTCAACGACGCTGTGTCCTCTCCTCTCTCTCTCACCATGTGCTTCAAGCTGCTACCAGGAAGTGAACCGGAAGTGGGCGTGTTCAGGGTGGTATGGCCGTAAGCGATGAAACAGGCTGCAGAAAGCCCATTTAAAGCTACGCCAGGGCCCGTTATACCCGTCCGTGTCACTGAAGGAAGTAAACATTGAATTTTTCACACATTCTATTCACTGTAGACATAATACACGTCACATATAGGACACCATCAGCCACATATACCTAATCTTTACACTTTATACCACATCATTCCTACCTACAATGCATACAAATTCTAATTGATATCTCACATATTTACTGTACACTACCTATTTGCCCCTATTACAATTATTTCTAAAGCACAAAAATCCTCCATTCAGCCAAGTGTGCAAAGGAAAACACTTAATATGAAAACACATTCATAATATACTCTCTCTCTGTGTGTGTGTGTGTGTGTGTGTGTGTGTAGCTCGGGGATTGATTTGGGATATCACAAAAGTGCACACCTGGTTCTCTTATCAAATCTTTTTTATGTAAAGCCTGTTTTATAAGCGACAAAACAGGCTGCAGAAAGCCCATTTAAACATGCTGTGACACCACTGACAGTTCCTCACACCATCTGAGTGGCGGATAATGGTGTCTCAGCCATCAAATACGTGCTATCCTTTAACATTACTTTCATAGGAATTGTTTTTTTCTGTGGAGAAAAACACACAGCCGGAAGGACTGCAACCTTGTTTCTCAGGCTATTTGTGTACACGCGCTTATAAGATGATTGCAGGCTTTTTACAGGCTGTAACAGTGAGAACTGGAACCCTAAAAACTACTCGGAAAGTGAGGCGTCTCAGTGCCACCTCTCTGGCGTGCATACAGACACAGCTGGAATGATTGCAGCTTTTGTTCCTCAAAGCCCTGTGTGCGGTGATGGAGCAACAGCGCCCTCCTTTGGTGACAGCTGAGAGAAAAAAAGCTTACAGCACCTGGTATTCCCAGGCGGTCTCCCATCCAAGTACTAACCAGGCCCGACCCTGCTTAGCTTCCGAGATCAGACGAGATCGGGCGTGTTCAGGGTGGTATGGCCGTAAGCGATGAAACAGGCTGCAGAAAGCCCATTTAAAGCTACGCCAGGGCCCGTTATACCCGTCCGTGTCACTGAAGGAAGTAAACATTGAATTTTTCACACATTCTATTCACTGTAGACATAATACACGTCACATATAGGACACCATCAGCCACATATACCTAATCTTTACACTTTATACCACATCATTCCTACCTACAATGCATACAAATTCTAATTGATATCTCACATATTTACTGTACACTACCTATTTGCCCCTATTACAATTATTTCTAAAGCACAAAAATCCTCCATTCAGCCAAGTGTGCAAAGGAAAACACTTAATATGAAAACACATTCATAATATACTCTCTCTCTGTGTGTGTGTGTGTGTGTGTGTGTGTGTGTGTGTGTGTGTGTGTGTGTGTGTGTGTAGCTCGGGGATTGATTTGGGATATCACAAAAGTGCACACCTGGTTCTCTTATCAAATCTTTTTTATGTAAAGCCTGTTTTATAAGCGACAAAACAGGCTGCAGAAAGCCCATTTAAACATGCTGTGACACCACTGACAGTTCCTCACACCATCTGAGTGGCGGATAATGGTGTCTCAGCCATCAAATATGTGCTATCCTTTAACATTACTTTCATAGGAATTGTTTTTTTCTGTGGAGAAAAACACACAGCCGGAAGGACTGCAACCTTGTTTCTCAGGCTATTTGTGTACACGCGCTTATAAGATGATTGCAGGCTTTTTACAGGCTGTAACAGTGAGAACTGGAACCCTAAAAAACTACTCGGAAAGTGAGGCGTCTCAGTGCCACCTCTCTGGCGTGCATACAGACACAGCTGGAATGATTGCAGCTTTTGTTCCTCAAAGCCCTGTGTGCGGTGATGGAGCAACAGCGCCCTCCTTTGGTGACAGCTGAGAGAAAAAAAGCTTACAGCACCTGGTATTCCCAGGCGGTCTCCCATCCAAGTACTAACCAGGCCCGACCCTGCTTAGCTTCCGAGATCAGACGAGATCGGGCGTGTTCAGGGTGGTATGGCCGTAAGCGATGAAACAGGCTGCAGAAAGCCCATTTAAAGCTACGCCAGGGCCCGTTATACCCGTCCGTGTCACTGAAGGAAGTAAACATTGAATTTTTCACACATTCTATTCACTGTAGACATAATACACGTCACATATAGGACACCATCAGCCACATATACCTAATCTTTACACTTTATACCACATCATTCCTACCTACAATGCATACAAATTCTAATTGATATCTCACATATTTACTGTACACTACCTATTTGCCCCTATTACAATTATTTCTAAAGCACAAAAATCCTCCATTCAGCCAAGTGTGCAAAGGAAAACACATTCATAATATACTCTCTGTGTGTGTGTGTGTGTGTGTGTGTGTGTGTGTGTGTGTGTGTGAAGCTCGTGGATT
>NC_070599.1:667500-675000 GCF_027409825.1 Scomber japonicus
CTTACAGCACCTGGTATTCCCAGGCACTTTCTCCACCAAGTCCCTAAGCTCCCGTCAACCGACCAATGGTTGAGCAATGTTGAGCAGAGTTGAGGAGCGATCAGCCAATGGTTGAGCAATGTTGAGCAGAGCTCAGCGCTCAACAGACCAATCATTGAGCGAGGATCATAATACGTCATCTAATGTATTCACCGGTCATTGCCACTACTGTCAACGGAGGATTCACTCAGGTAAATTGTATTCTCTTCATCCTTTGCTAGTTAACTTAAAAAATTTTAAGGTATGTATTAAGCTGTATCGATTTTGTAGAAAGAGAAAAGATTCTGTGTCATAACACGGTCGTTGTGTATAAAGGGAAGACGTTGAAGGTATGTTTTTAGCTGCTGGGTAGACTTCAGTCAACCTAACGCCGTTTTGTCTGTGAGCAACCATATTACTCGTGGTTGGTCTCGTTTTAATCGTGACAATGTAAGCTTTCCAACGGTGTATGGCATGACTATATTCACCCAAGCTGATTAATGTGCGTCTGTAGCTAGCTAACGCGGCTAACAAGACTGTTTACAATGAGTTGAAAGTGTGTTGTTAGAAGAAAGTTTTCTTAGTATTAATCTATAATTCGTCGAAATTTGTTTGAGTTGGGGGCTATCTGCAAAGTTTTCTGTCAGGTTCATTCGCCTCCTGAGGTAACTAGTCTGCTAGCGGTCAGCGCAACGACGATTACAGTAGCACTAGCGGCTACGTCGCACACCTGCACACCTGTTGCTTTTCAGCGACAATCAACATTTTCTTGGTCAATTTGATGTGGATATGTGTTAATGTGGGTAAATGTGACTGTTTAGACAACAGCCGATGCCAGAGTAAGTGTAACATAAAGCAATTTGGCGACCGTGTTAATCTCTTGTTGCATGGGATGCGCTGCATACCTGGTAAACAGCAATTTCTAACAACATAGGGCTATTTAGATAACAATCTGGCGAGCGTGTTGTCCTAGGCTAATACACCAACAGCACATTTCTGTATAATAAAGGGCTACATATTGTCAATCTAAATTATCTGCTTTTAGTTTTACTCAGGGAGGGAAAGGATGTCATTGCATGAAATACTGTATTGGGTGACTAATTCCAGCTTTGAAATGTTGCTAGACTGAACTAATGACAGCCCGCTGTATAGTAGGCTAACCACTGTAACAGCTGTGTTGTGTAACTAAATACTGTCATCCAGTTTAAATAAATAACTTGGCTGTCTTGCTTTGACCTTATTCATATGATGACTACTGACTGTAAATAAGCCATGTTTAAAAGTTTTGTTACAGTCACTTGTTGGAAAGTTAAATGAACAGTCATCACTGTCTGATCCCTATTACCTGTGTTTACATTACCAGAAAGAATGGAGAGCCATGATAGCTATGAGTGTGAGGTATGCAACAAGAGGTTTACTCTGAAGTCCAACCTCACACGCCACATGAAGCTCCATTACCCAAAGCAGCATGCCTGTGACGTGTGTGGGAAGAGCTTCGCTACCCAGCCCCAGCTGGACCTACACCAGAAACAGCACCAGTACCCCAACATCCCTTTGTACAAGCAAGGAGAGGCCCGGTTGAGGTGTACGGCAGCTGCCAAGGCTGAGGCAGACAACCCCAACAAGAAGGTGGACCCGACCTGGCTGGACCCCGTGAAGGCGGAGGCCGCTGCCAGAGAGGCTGGAGGGGAAATGTGGAGAGGCCAGCTCGTCATGACCTTTGGAAAGTACGCCGGGCAGACATTCAGGTGGCTGCTGGAGAATGACGCTGGTTGGGTGGCGTGGATACTGGCCGAATACATTCACCAGGGTGAGCTGAATGAGCTCATGAAGTGGCAGAAGGAGCGCCTGCAGGAATATGTTAACAACTTCCCCTCTGTCACCTGTCTAGTTGACAAGAAGCTGAAGGCAAGTTAGCTAGGTTAAAATGTCTACATGTACATGTGAGTGATAATCCACACTATTTCAAAACCATGATGTCTGGATCTTACTGTTGTTTTTTTTGTTTTTGTTTTTTCAGGAAAAGACAGGCGCAGCGGTGTCATCCTTTTCCCAGCATGGCTCCAATTATGCCAGTGATGCCGAGCTATTGGCTGTGGCAGGTAATATTATTATGCTTACATATGGAATGAATTGACCATTGTATCCCTTCTAGAGCGGCTTAAACTAATAATGTTTTTCTTTACTTCTGTCATTATGTTCATTTAGAATAACTATCTCAATTCTGTGTGTGTGTGTGTGTGTGTGTGTGTGTGTGTGTGTGTGTGTGCTTTGCAGAACAACTCCTGGATGAGTCCCAGGTCCCTGTCTCCACCCACATCACCACCGTGGGACAGCTCACCCCAGCCGCAGCTGCCAGCCAGGAGCCTGCCGTGCCACCATCGCAGGAGCCCTCTGTGTCCTCCGGCATCCACCTGGAAGGTTGGCAGAGGTACTGGGAGGAGCCACCCTCATCTGCCCAAGCACTTGGCATCGCCCTCCCAAACATTAAGTGGATGAAGAGCAACGAGGCATATGGCCTGTTTGAGAGGGCATCCCGCTATAAAAATGCCAAAGGTGACATTGTGGAGAGGAAGTTGCTGAAGGAGAAGATGGAGTTCCACCCACCCCCACTGCCTGTGTCCGTCAAGGGAGCAGTTCCCAGCATGCTCTCCTTTTTCACCACGCCTGCCTTCTTCTGGCGCCCCGTCGGTGTGATGAAGGCCATGATTCCCTGCCCCAACACCAACTGCCCTGCGCCGCCTGGGGAATACCTGGAGAGGAAGGGCTTTGGCAGCTATGCCAGGCAGGTGTGTGGCATGTCATCTTATTACACCCTCCTGACAGAGAAGCTGAAGTGCTCCTACTGCGAGAAGGTGAGGCATGTGTCGGTGGCGCACGACATCGAGGGGGAGGAGGAGGAGGAGGAGGAGGAGGAGGAGGAGGAAGATCACCATCAGCAGCAGCAGTACATTTGGCTGGCCTACAGTCCAAAAGTTCTGATGAGCCTCGCCCCTGCCGTTAGACGGATGTTCCCCGCCATTCTGTGTGGGAAGCGCGCCATCGACAGAGGAGTGGTGACTCTGCTGAGCGACCGCCTCAACGCCGTGTCGATGAGCAAGGTGCAGCGGCTGCTGAAACAGGGCCACGACGAGTGGTACATCGAGCGGCGTGACCTGTACCAGACTCTGCTGTACGACGCACACACAGCTGGCTCTTCGTCGACGGCAGCCTCATCCTCCTCGCAGAAGGGCATCCTCGCCTTCGCCAAGCCTGCAGGGACGTACACCCCTCCCATTCCCCAGTCTCCTCTTCCATCTGCCCGGGTGCTGAGGCGAGCACACCTCATCATGGAGATGGAGAAGATGCCAGTGTACCGCAGCGAGATCCTCAGCATGACTGGAGAATTCCTCTGCATAGACGGCACAAGAAAGGTATGCACGCAGCCATCATGTTATGGTAAAAGAAAAAAAAAATGCTGTGTGTCTTAACTGGTGACATTAATGTAATGTAATGATGTGTATGTTTTGATTTGGTCTGTTTTATGACAGGTCCTGAAGAAGATCTACGGGGACGGCCAGGGCACGATGCAGTACCTCACCAGCGTCCTGAACGAGTGGGGTCAGTTCCTGACGACGGTGGTGGTGGCAGCTGAGTCCGAGGGCTGCTATGCACGCATGGCCAGGGGTCTTGTGGCTCGGTTCGAGCGTGCCAACGCTCCAGCCCCGAGAGTCATCTACGCCGACAACAACTGCTGCCGGTACATTTTAATTTCATTAATTCCATCATAGCATAATGATATCTCATCACAATGTAATGATATTTAAAATAATTAATTCAGGTAATTATAATAACACATGACAAGTTATTTTAGTGAAACACTATTGCATAGATACTTTGTAGATGCATGCTATTTTTTTCCCATGTCATTTCAGTGACAGTGGCTCATCGTTCCTGGAGACCCTCTTCAGTGACTGGGTGAAGAGGGGTGCTGTGGTCCGTCTCGACATCAGGCACTGGCTGCACCGCTGGGATGCTGTTGTGATAAAGCAGAGCCACGCCAAGTACGGCGTTTTCATGAGTGCCATGGCGGGGGCGGTGTTGGCCTACAACAGGGGGGACATGTTGCTCTTGGTCCAGGCAGTGCGGAAGGGCAACGAGGAACTGTACGGCAACCACACCGACCAGCAGATGCTCGCCTTCCTCAAGCCGTCGCAGATCAAGAGCTACGTCAGGCGCATCACGAGGGGTGTTGAGGTAACTATTTGTAATAAGTTTGTAATAGAAACGCATCATGTGTAATAAAGCTGTGTTATATGAATAACATTTCTAATTATAACTTTCCCACCTGTGCGTTACAGGAGACTGCTGCGACCGTGGACTCCATCCTTGATGAGTTCAAGGGACCAGCAGGCCTCGACATCGACGGCATCCCCCTGTTCAAGTCCGCAGACGCCGTAGATGCGCATTGGGCAACGGCGAGCAAGCACCTCGGATGCATGCAGGCAAGTTAATTTGTGAATGGGTCAAGACAGATACAAGTATGGCCATGTTTAGACACATGGATGGGCCAGAGTAATCATGAACCTCGTACTGTGGTGTGTGTTGCAGGACCCCCCTGGTGTTCCACTGTACGTGGCAGTGAGGACGGTGGTGCTGAACGGTGTGAAGCTGCAGAAGTACAGGTGCCGGCGTGGCAGCAATTCCCTGGAAGGGCTGCACTCCCATCTTGTAAACGCCATACCATCAAACAGATGCGGCATCATGCCATTCCAAGTGAGTAATGAAAACAAAACGCTTTGTCAACATCGTCAATTCTCATTTTTCTTTATTTTTAAAAAATATTTGTTTATTAGATTTTTTCAAGAATGTTATACAAATAGACAACATTATGCTTAAAGAAGGGCAACTTTAATTTTCAACTACAATAACGCCAGAAATGTGTTACATGCAATGTGTTTCAGGCGTACCTGATCGCCTTCGCCGTACAGTGGAACGCCAGGATGGAGTCCCTTCGCGTCGAGGGAGGGCGTGGTCGTCAGACGAGTTGTGTGGACGCTGCGAGGATCCAGCGAATGAATCGCCAGGCGGAGCTGCTCTTTGGCAAGGAGCACGTCTTTGAGCCGAATTTCGCTGCGCCTCTGCCGTACCCTGACGACTACAACCACCCGGACGAGGAGGAGCTGCTTGGCGTTGAGTATGCCATGTGCCAATCCACCGCATTCACTGCAAGGCACTACTACGCGCAGAAAGGTACAGCATTTTTCATCACACAACAATATATACTAAAATCACCTGCCCGCTAACTGTCTGATAACCTTGTACTCATCACTACTAATCACAATGTAACTCAACACAATGTAATGTTTTGCAGCTGAGGAGGAGCAGTGCAGGAAGGACGAGGAGGAGGAGGAGGAGGGGAAAGGGGAGTCCGCTGCTGAGGAGAGTGGCGGGGAAGAGGAGGACGAGCAGGCTGACGAAGGTGTCGGAGGCATGTCGGAGGAGGACCCCATAGACCACGTCTGTGAGAAGCACGTGGTCCTCACTCAGGCAGAGCAGGTGGAGGAAGAGGACGACCCCGCTTTGCAGGATGTCCTGGCCAGCCAACGCCATCTCCATCTGCCTGGGATAGAGGAAGTGGAGGCCCTTGCGTCGCTTCTCCTCCAGCTGGCAGACGACAGCGACCACCACCACCTCGTGCCCGCCGTGCTGAGGCAGCAAATTGCCACGGCTGCTGCTGCTCTCCACGACCACGACCGGTCCGGCGCCAACTTCGTCAAGAAGTACGAGTCCAGGTGGGGCTATACCCTCTTTGGCCGTTGCCTCGGAGCCGACACGCCAGAGACCAGCGCGGCCCAGAAGACCAAGTTTGGCTGGATGAGGTACCCCCAAGCAGCGCAGGTGACCGAGGAGAGCCGTCTTCTGTACCTCCTGATTAAGATGCTGCAGCACTATCCCACCTGCAGCAAATTCCATTCGTCTCCCAGCAAGCTGACCTCGTCCATCAAAGGCCAGTACAAGAGGATCGCCGACAGAGTGAGGGACGACCCGGTCCTGGGCAGCCTCGCCATCCCGCTGCCCAACATAAACGCCAAGTCCATCAGCAACTTTTTCAGGAGGGAGGAGAAGATGGCCAACTTCAGGGCAACGGTCAGGCCAAGAGTGAAGACTCATCGGGACGTTCTGTCAGGCCAACCAATGCCTGATGCCCCTGCTCTGCCGTCGTCACTGCCACCACCAGACAGACCTCAGGTGCAGTACCAGGAGCCTCACCATGTCGCTGGCAAAAGGCGTGGGGAAAAGCGGAGGTAAGCTCTTCACTCACTCTATCTGTTTATTTTTTTGTGGAGAGCTGTACTGTATTGCACTGTATTATAGTATATGATACTCACAGTATTGTGCTTGTGTGTGTGTGTGTTTTTCTTTTCTTTTTTACAGGTTGGACTTTGAAGAGCCGCAGCTGCAGTCAGAGCCACAGCCAGGCTGTCAACCAGGGCCTTCACACCGCAGTATCCAGCCCAAGCCTGCCACTGCATCCTACGTGTCATCTGCCGTGGCAAAAGCACCTGTCCTCCTAGTGCTGCCAACCCAACCACAGGCTCCTTCAGTGAGATTGCTGCCATCCGCCAACCCAGTCTTCCTCCCTGTCCTCCCACCCTGTCCTCCCGCTGTGAAACCTGTGATGCCCAACAAGTCCAATAAGCCATGTGGGGCTTGCAAAGTGCCGCAGTGTGGGGGGCAGCGGAAGAAATACACCCCTTCCAAAGACAAGGTGGCTGGAAGCAGCCAGAAAATCTTCACCTTTTGCCCCGCCACCAATATGTCCACCACACCTGGCTTCGAAGGTGTAACATACACCAGCTATGAACACTTTAAAAGTGTGGTGGACCAGGAACTGGAGAAGAGGAGAGCCACCCTCTAAACCTGTTGTGGGTTGCAATGACTGTCTGTCTGTCTGTCTGTCTGTCACTCACACTGACACACACACACACACGCACGCAGGCACGCACGCACACACCATACTGACACACACACACACACACACACACACACACACCATACTGATACACACACACACAATGATGTAAATACTGTGAAATTGATTTAAAATGTGTATTTTCCTTATGATCACACAGCACATTGTGTGCTGTACTGTATGACACTGTAATATAGTCTATGGTACTTACAGCATTGTGCTTGTGTGTAACATATAACAGTTATGAACACTTCAAAACTGTGGTTGATGGGAACTGGAGAAGAGGAGAACATCCTTCTAACCTTGTTGTTGGTTACTGGACTGTCTGTCTCTCACACACACACACACACACACACACAATGATGTAAATACTGTGAAATTGTTTAAAAATGTTTTAAATGTTTATAACGTATATATTTATTTAACTTATTTGTGTGTTGTTTTACATGTCATACATGTTGTAATGTAATTCATGTGTTTCATACAAAATGTTCATATACATGTTTCATTCATACCTACCTGTTACC
>NC_070599.1:700000-707500 GCF_027409825.1 Scomber japonicus
TGTTTTTTTCTGTGGAGAAAAACACACAGCCGGAAGGATTGCAACCTTGTTTCTCAGGCTATTTGTGTACACGCGCTTATAAGATGATTGCAGGCTTTTTACAGGCTGTAACAGTGAGAACTGGAACCCTAAAAACTACTCGGAAAGTGAGGCGTCTCAGTGCCACCTCTCTGGCGTGCATACAGACACAGCTGGAATGATTGCAGCTTTTGTTCCTCAAAGCCCTGTGTGCGGTGATGGAGCAACAGCGCCCTCCTTTGGTGACAGCTGAGAGAAAAAAAGCTTACAGCACCTGGTGTTCCCAGGCACTTTCTCCACCAAGTCCCTAAGCTCCCGTCAACCGACCAATGGTTGAGCAATGTTGAGCAGAGTTGAGGAGCGATCAGCCAATGGTTGAGCAATGTTGAGCAGAGCTCAGCGCTCAACAGACCAATCATTGAGCGAGGATCATAATACGTCATCTAATGTATTCACCGGTCATTGCCACTACTGTCAACGGAGGATTCACTCAGGTAAATTGTATTCTCTTCATCCTTTGCTAGTTAACTTAAAAAATTTTAAGGTATGTATTAAGCTGTATCGATTTTGTAGAAAGAGAAAAGATTCTGTGTCATAACACGGTCGTTGTGTATAAAGGGAAGACGTTGAAGGTATGTTTTTAGCTGCTGGGTAGACTTCAGTCAACCTAACGCCGTTTTGTCTGTGAGCAACCATATTACTCGTGGTTGGTCTCGTTTTAATCGTGACAATGTAAGCTTTCCAACGGTGTATGGCATGACTATATTCACCCAAGTTGATTAATGTGCGTCTGTAGCTAGCTAACGCGGCTAACAAGACTGTTTACAATGAGTTGAAAGTGTGTTGTTAGAAGAAAGTTTTCTTAGTATTAATCTATAATTCGTCGAAATTTGTTTGAGTTGGGGGCTATCTGCAAAGTTTTCTGTCAGGTTCATTCGCCTCCTGAGGTAACTAGTCTGCTAGCGGTCAGCGCAACGACGATTACAGTAGCACTAGCGGCTACGTCGCACACCTGCACACCTGTTGCTTTTCAGCGACAATCAACATTTTCTTGGTCAATTTGATGTGGATATGTGTTAATGTGGGTAAATGTGACTGTTTAGACAACAGCCGATGCCAGAGTAAGTGTAACATAAAGCAATTTGGCGACCGTGTTAATCTCTTGTTGCATGGGATGCGCTGCATACCTGGTAAACAGCAATTTCTAACAACATAGGGCTATTTAGATAACAATCTGGCGAGCGTGTTGTCCTAGGCTAATACACCAACAGCACATTTCTGTATAATAAAGGGCTACATATTGTCAATCTAAATTATCTGCTTTTAGTTTTACTCAGGGAGGGAAAGGATGTCATTGCATGAAATACTGTATTGGGTGACTAATTCCAGCTTTGAAATGTTGCTAGACTGAACTAATGACAGCCCGCTGTATAGTAGGCTAACCACTGTAACAGCTGTGTTGTGTAACTAAATACTGTCATCCAGTTTAAATAAATAACTTGGCTGTCTTGCTTTGACCTTATTCATATGATGACTACTGACTGTAAATAAGCCATGTTTAAAAGTTTTGTTACAGTCACTTGTTGGAAAGTTAAATGAACAGTCATCACTGTCTGATCCCTATTACCTGTGTTTACATTACCAGAAAGAATGGAGAGCCATGATAGCTATGAGTGTGAGGTATGCAACAAGAGGTTTACTCTGAAGTCCAACCTCACACGCCACATGAAGCTCCATTACCCAAAGCAGCATGCCTGTGACGTGTGTGGGAAGAGCTTCGCTACCCAGCCCCAGCTGGACCTACACCAGAAACAGCACCAGTACCCCAACATCCCTTTGTACAAGCAAGGAGAGGCCCGGTTGAGGTGTACGGCAGCTGCCAAGGCTGAGGCAGACAACCCCAACAAGAAGGTGGACCCGACCTGGCTGGACCCCGTGAAGGCGGAGGCCGCTGCCAGAGAGGCTGGAGGGGAAATGTGGAGAGGCCAGCTCGTCATGACCTTTGGAAAGTACGCCGGGCAGACATTCAGGTGGCTGCTGGAGAATGACGCTGGTTGGGTGGCGTGGATACTGGCCGAATACATTCACCAGGGTGAGCTGAATGAGCTCATGAAGTGGCAGAAGGAGCGCCTGCAGGAATATGTTAACAACTTCCCCTCTGTCACCTGTCTAGTTGACAAGAAGCTGAAGGCAAGTTAGCTAGGTTAAAATGTCTACATGTACATGTGAGTGATAATCCACACTATTTCAAAACCATGATGTCTGGATCTTACTGTTGTTTTTTTTGTTTTTGTTTTTTCAGGAAAAGACAGGCGCAGCGGTGTCATCCTTTTCCCAGCATGGCTCCAATTATGCCAGTGATGCCGAGCTATTGGCTGTGGCAGGTAATATTATTATGCTTACATATGGAATGAATTGACCATTGTATCCCTTCTAGAGCGGCTTAAACTAATAATGTTTTTCTTTACTTCTGTCATTATGTTCATTTAGAATAACTATCTCAATTCTGTGTGTGTGTGTGTGTGTGTGTGTGTGTGTGTGTGTGTGTGTGTGCTTTGCAGAACAACTCCTGGATGAGTCCCAGGTCCCTGTCTCCACCCACATCACCACCGTGGGACAGCTCACCCCAGCCGCAGCTGCCAGCCAGGAGCCTGCCGTGCCACCATCGCAGGAGCCCTCTGTGTCCTCCGGCATCCACCTGGAAGGTTGGCAGAGGTACTGGGAGGAGCCACCCTCATCTGCCCAAGCACTTGGCATCGCCCTCCCAAACATTAAGTGGATGAAGAGCAACGAGGCATATGGCCTGTTTGAGAGGGCATCCCGCTATAAAAATGCCAAAGGTGACATTGTGGAGAGGAAGTTGCTGAAGGAGAAGATGGAGTTCCACCCACCCCCACTGCCTGTGTCCGTCAAGGGAGCAGTTCCCAGCATGCTCTCCTTTTTCACCACGCCTGCCTTCTTCTGGCGCCCCGTCGGTGTGATGAAGGCCATGATTCCCTGCCCCAACACCAACTGCCCTGCGCCGCCTGGGGAATACCTGGAGAGGAAGGGCTTTGGCAGCTATGCCAGGCAGGTGTGTGGCATGTCATCTTATTACACCCTCCTGACAGAGAAGCTGAAGTGCTCCTACTGCGAGAAGGTGAGGCATGTGTCGGTGGCGCACGACATCGAGGGGGAGGAGGAGGAGGAGGAGGAGGAGGAGGAGGAGGAGGAGGAGGAAGATCACCATCAGCAGCAGCAGTACATTTGGCTGGCCTACAGTCCAAAAGTTCTGATGAGCCTCGCCCCTGCCGTTAGACGGATGTTCCCCGCCATTCTGTGTGGGAAGCGCGCCATCGACAGAGGAGTGGTGACTCTGCTGAGCGACCGCCTCAACGCCGTGTCGATGAGCAAGGTGCAGCGGCTGCTGAAACAGGGCCACGACGAGTGGTACATCGAGCGGCGTGACCTGTACCAGACTCTGCTGTACGACGCACACACAGCTGGCTCTTCGTCGACGGCAGCCTCATCCTCCTCGCAGAAGGGCATCCTCGCCTTCGCCAAGCCTGCAGGGACGTACACCCCTCCCATTCCCCAGTCTCCTCTTCCATCTGCCCGGGTGCTGAGGCGAGCACACCTCATCATGGAGATGGAGAAGATGCCAGTGTACCGCAGCGAGATCCTCAGCATGACTGGAGAATTCCTCTGCATAGACGGCACAAGAAAGGTATGCACGCAGCCATCATGTTATGGTAAAAGAAAAAAAAAATGCTGTGTGTCTTAACTGGTGACATTAATGTAATGTAATGATGTGTATGTTTTGATTTGGTCTGTTTTATGACAGGTCCTGAAGAAGATCTACGGGGACGGCCAGGGCACGATGCAGTACCTCACCAGCGTCCTGAACGAGTGGGGTCAGTTCCTGACGACGGTGGTGGTGGCAGCTGAGTCCGAGGGCTGCTATGCACGCATGGCCAGGGGTCTTGTGGCTCGGTTCGAGCGTGCCAACGCTCCAGCCCCGAGAGTCATCTACGCCGACAACAACTGCTGCCGGTACATTTTAATTTCATTAATTCCATCATAGCATAATGATATCTCATCACAATGTAATGATATTTAAAATAATTAATTCAGGTAATTATAATAACACATGACAAGTTATTTTAGTGAAACACTATTGCATAGATACTTTGTAGATGCATGCTATTTTTTTCCCATGTCATTTCAGTGACAGTGGCTCATCGTTCCTGGAGACCCTCTTCAGTGACTGGGTGAAGAGGGGTGCTGTGGTCCGTCTCGACATCAGGCACTGGCTGCACCGCTGGGATGCTGTTGTGATAAAGCAGAGCCACGCCAAGTACGGCGTTTTCATGAGTGCCATGGCGGGGGCGGTGTTGGCCTACAACAGGGGGGACATGTTGCTCTTGGTCCAGGCAGTGCGGAAGGGCAACGAGGAACTGTACGGCAACCACACCGACCAGCAGATGCTCGCCTTCCTCAAGCCGTCGCAGATCAAGAGCTACGTCAGGCGCATCACGAGGGGTGTTGAGGTAACTATTTGTAATAAGTTTGTAATAGAAACGCATCATGTGTAATAAAGCTGTGTTATATGAATAACATTTCTAATTATAACTTTCCCACCTGTGCGTTACAGGAGACTGCTGCGACCGTGGACTCCATCCTTGATGAGTTCAAGGGACCAGCAGGCCTCGACATCGACGGCATCCCCCTGTTCAAGTCCGCAGACGCCGTAGATGCGCATTGGGCAACGGCGAGCAAGCACCTCGGATGCATGCAGGCAAGTTAATTTGTGAATGGGTCAAGACAGATACAAGTATGGCCATGTTTAGACACATGGATGGGCCAGAGTAATCATGAACCTCGTACTGTGGTGTGTGTTGCAGGACCCCCCTGGTGTTCCACTGTACGTGGCAGTGAGGACGGTGGTGCTGAACGGTGTGAAGCTGCAGAAGTACAGGTGCCGGCGTGGCAGCAATTCCCTGGAAGGGCTGCACTCCCATCTTGTAAACGCCATACCATCAAACAGATGCGGCATCATGCCATTCCAAGTGAGTAATGAAAACAAAACGCTTTGTCAACATCGTCAATTCTCATTTTTCTTTATTTTTAAAAAATATTTGTTTATTAGATTTTTTCAAGAATGTTATACAAATAGACAACATTATGCTTAAAGAAGGGCAACTTTAATTTTCAACTACAATAACGCCAGAAATGTGTTACATGCAATGTGTTTCAGGCGTACCTGATCGCCTTCGCCGTACAGTGGAACGCCAGGATGGAGTCCCTTCGCGTCGAGGGAGGGCGTGGTCGTCAGACGAGTTGTGTGGACGCTGCGAGGATCCAGCGAATGAATCGCCAGGCGGAGCTGCTCTTTGGCAAGGAGCACGTCTTTGAGCCGAATTTCGCTGCGCCTCTGCCGTACCCTGACGACTACAACCACCCGGACGAGGAGGAGCTGCTTGGCGTTGAGTATGCCATGTGCCAATCCACCGCATTCACTGCAAGGCACTACTACGCGCAGAAAGGTACAGCATTTTTCATCACACAACAATATATACTAAAATCACCTGCCCGCTAACTGTCTGATAACCTTGTACTCATCACTACTAATCACAATGTAACTCAACACAATGTAATGTTTTGCAGCTGAGGAGGAGCAGTGCAGGAAGGACGAGGAGGAGGAGGAGGAGGGGAAAGGGGAGTCCGCTGCTGAGGAGAGTGGCGGGGAAGAGGAGGACGAGCAGGCTGACGAAGGTGTCGGAGGCATGTCGGAGGAGGACCCCATAGACCACGTCTGTGAGAAGCACGTGGTCCTCACTCAGGCAGAGCAGGTGGAGGAAGAGGACGACCCCGCTTTGCAGGATGTCCTGGCCAGCCAACGCCATCTCCATCTGCCTGGGATAGAGGAAGTGGAGGCCCTTGCGTCGCTTCTCCTCCAGCTGGCAGACGACAGCGACCACCACCACCTCGTGCCCGCCGTGCTGAGGCAGCAAATTGCCACGGCTGCTGCTGCTCTCCACGACCACGACCGGTCCGGCGCCAACTTCGTCAAGAAGTACGAGTCCAGGTGGGGCTATACCCTCTTTGGCCGTTGCCTCGGAGCCGACACGCCAGAGACCAGCGCGGCCCAGAAGACCAAGTTTGGCTGGATGAGGTACCCCCAAGCAGCGCAGGTGACCGAGGAGAGCCGTCTTCTGTACCTCCTGATTAAGATGCTGCAGCACTATCCCACCTGCAGCAAATTCCATTCGTCTCCCAGCAAGCTGACCTCGTCCATCAAAGGCCAGTACAAGAGGATCGCCGACAGAGTGAGGGACGACCCGGTCCTGGGCAGCCTCGCCATCCCGCTGCCCAACATAAACGCCAAGTCCATCAGCAACTTTTTCAGGAGGGAGGAGAAGATGGCCAACTTCAGGGCAACGGTCAGGCCAAGAGTGAAGACTCATCGGGACGTTCTGTCAGGCCAACCAATGCCTGATGCCCCTGCTCTGCCGTCGTCACTGCCACCACCAGACAGACCTCAGGTGCAGTACCAGGAGCCTCACCATGTCGCTGGCAAAAGGCGTGGGGAAAAGCGGAGGTAAGCTCTTCACTCACTCTGTTTATTTTTTTGTGGAGAGCTGTACTGTATTGCACTGTATTATAGTATATGATACTCACAGTATTGTGCTTGTGTGTGTGTGTGTTTTTCTTTTCTTTTTTACAGGTTGGACTTTGAAGAGCCGCAGCTGCAGTCAGAGCCACAGCCAGGCTGTCAACCAGGGCCTTCACACCGCAGTATCCAGCCCAAGCCTGCCACTGCATCCTACGTGTCATCTGCCGTGGCAAAAGCACCTGTCCTCCTAGTGCTGCCAACCCAACCACAGGCTCCGTCAGTGAGATTGCTGCCATCCGCCAACCCAGTCTTCCTCCCTGTCCTCCCACCCTGTCCTCCCGCTGTGAAACCTGTGATGCCCAACAAGTCCAATAAGCCATGTGGGGCTTGCAAAGTGCCGCAGTGTGGGGGGCAGCGGAAGAAATACACCCCTTCCAAAGACAAGGTGGCTGGAAGCAGCCAGAAAATCTTCACCTTTTGCCCCGCCACCAATATGTCCACCACACCTGGCTTCGAAGGTGTAACATACACCAGCTATGAACACTTTAAAAGTGTGGTGGACCAGGAACTGGAGAAGAGGAGAGCCACCCTCTAAACCTGTTGTGGGTTGCAATGACTGTCTGTCTGTCTGTCTGTCACTCACACTGACACACACACACACGCAGGCACGCACACACACACACACACACACACACACACACACCATACTGATACACACACACACAATGATGTAAATACTGTGAAATTGATTTAAAATGTGTATTTTCCTTATGATCACACAGCACATTGTGTGCTGTACTGTATGACACTGTAATATAGTCTATGGTACTTACAGCATTGTGCTTGTGTGTAACATATAACAGTTATGAACACTTCAAAACTGTGGT